>NW_026087642.1:0-41513 GCF_022539395.1 Myiozetetes cayanensis | reverse complement strand
CAGGGCATCTTGGACATGACCCTTCAGTCGTGTTATTTATCAGTAAGAGGGAGGTAGAAGAATCAAGACATTTGACAGAATCAATTCTGCATCACACGAAGCTGAGTTGAGTGTTTGTTGCACAGCAGTTCAGGAACGAGCCCAGAACAGTTTCAGGTTTTGCCCATATAAAAAGTCTTTTTCTTATTCCCATTTCTAGTCCTCAAGGTCTCATTAGTAAATGAATAAATTGTGAAGATCCCCTTTCTCTAGTTCTCCTCTTGCTCAGAGACTGGAAATGTGCAATGTCCAGAGGCCTAAATGTCAATTTTTTCATACTTCCAACTTAATAGTCTACCATGTTTTGTTAATTCCAAAATTAAGCCTCTCTCCTGATTTTGGTAACTTTAAAAAATGTGTTCTGAATCATTGTGCTTGTAAGAGACAGCTTATAAATGGTGTTTAGATTAACAGCTCCCTGGATGGAAGACTGCAGGTGTTCTGCATTTTGCCTCTCTGAATGTGAGAGGTTTGTACTCACCAGAACTTCACAGTCCAGCAGTGAGCAGAGATGTCCAGCAGAACAGTGAATGGACTGAGGAAGAGAATCTGCTCCCAGAACCTCAGCTCAGTGACCCTTCTGTAGCAAAACCAAACAAAACGCAACCAACCAAACAAACTGTGTGAAAGACAAGTAATTATAATAAAGAGCTGTTCTGTTTCTTCCCAGTCTTGATATCTTATACCTGGTTCACAAAAATGTCCAGGAGCTCAAAGGCTTTAGTGAACCTGGATAAATTAAAGAGTGAGAGTGATATGGGATGAGAAACAAGTGGGAGTTCTGCAGAACAGTTAAAAAGAGGCAGTTGTAGGAAATTTTCAGAGCACACAGTTCAGACACTTCAGTGTCTGTCTTCACATTTCTTTCAGTGTCTCACCTTGCTATTTATAAATCACTTATAATAAAACTACCTGAAACTAATGGCTAAATATCACAGTGTGTTACACTATACAGGGGCTATCAGTCAAACAGGAAGAAACACATAAAAAGTGCTCAAATTTCTCTGGAAAATGTCATTTTAATTCTGAAAGTTTAAATCTGAGACACAAAGCAGCACATGACCCATCAGCCAGTACAGAATAAGAAAAAAAACCAAACCAAAGTAAATTGAAACAAACAAAAAGACCCACAAACAAATAAATAATAACAATAATAATAATAAATATAGGAAAAAAAGCCCTCAGTTACTGAAAAACAACAAACTTTTTTACACCAATTTGTAGATGTTAAAGGGAGCCCCTGGTGGTCTAGTGGTAAGGGCGCGGCGCTGTCACCGCCGAGACCCGGGTTCGATTCCCGGTCAGGGCCACTCCCCGGGCAGGTGGGGCTCGTCAGCCCTTAAAGGCAACCCACCTACGTCCTAAGGACCTCGCTGCCACCGTCCAAGCTCGCTTGGCCCCGGCAGATGAACCTTAGGATTAAAGGGTGGGCTCAGTTCCGCGCACACTGTGTCTCACCTAAAAAAATCCAATGCGCAGGCTGGAAGGTGGAAGGACCTTCCCTGGATCTTCGCTCACGAAGACTGGCCATTATTATAGATGTTAAAAAAGGCATTTTTCCTTATTCAACGTGCTGGAGGTTTGGAGGAGAGCTCCTCTAATGGAATGACAGATGAACAGGGCTATTACCCATCCTAGAATCATAGAATCATAGAATAGATTGGGTAGGAAAAGACCTCTAAGATCATCAAGTCCAACCCCTGATCCAACTCTAATTACTATATCATGGCACTAAGGGCCATGTCCAATCTCTTTTTAAAAACCTCCAGGGATGGTGAATCCACCACCTCTCTGGGCAGGCCGTTCCAATGCCTGATCACCCTCTCTGTAAAGAATTTCTTCCTAACATCTAACCTAAACTTCCCCTGGCAGAGCTTGAGCCCATGTCCCCTTGTCCTGTTGTTGGTTGCCTGGGAGAAGAGACCAACCCCCACCTGGCTATAACTTCCCTTCAGGTAGTTGAAGAGAGTGATGAGGTCACCTCTGAGCCTTCTCTTCTCTAGACTAAACAACCCCAGCTCCCTCAGCCTCTCCTCATAGGACTTGTGCTCAAGTCCCTTCACCAGCCTGGTTGCTCTTCTCTGGACCCGCTCCAGCACCTCAATGTCCTTCCTGAACTGAGGGGCCCAGAACTGGACACAATACTCAAGGTGCGGCCTCACCAACGCAGAGTACAGGGGAAGGATCACTTCCCTGCTCCTGCTGGCCACACTGTTCTTGATGCAGGCCAGGATGCCATTGGCCTTCTTGGCCACCTGGGCACACTGCTGGCTCATGTTCAGCTTCCTGTCAATCAGCACCCCCAGGTCCCTTTCCACCTGGCTGCTCTCCAGCCACTCTGTCCCCAGCCTGTAGCGCTGCAGGGGTTGTTGTGGCCAAAGTGCAGGACCCGGCACTTGGCCTTGTTGAACTTCATCCCATTGGAATCAGCCCAACTCTCCAGCCTATCCAGGTCCCTCTGCAGAGCCCTCCTGCCTTCTGGTAGGTTGACACTCCCTCCCAACTTGGTGTCATCAGCAAATTTGCTGATGGTGGACTCAATCCCCTCATCTAAAACATTGATAAAGATGTTAAACAGGACTGGGCCCAGCACTGATCCCTGGGGACACCACTGGTGACTGGATCCCAGCTGGATGCAGCCCCGTTCACCAGCACTCTCTGGGCCCGGCCCTCCAACCAGTTCTTAACCCAGCACAGAGTGCCCCTGTCCAAGCCATGGGCTGCCAGCTTTTCCTGTTGTCTTTCTTAATTTTCTACAGTTCTAAACAACATTTTCGAGAGAGCCTTTGCAGAGTGTATTGAACAAGAAAAAAACTGGTATTGCACAAAATGTAAGCAGCTGTACGCAATGAGAAGATTCATTTTTCCACTGGGCTTTACTGGTTTTAACAAATACCACTCAAAAATAAGGCAAATATAGACTTCTTCAATATTGAAAACTAAGAAGAAAAAGAAAGGCAAAATCCTAACAACACAGCAACAGAAAAATATTGATCCTGAATAGTTAGTAGACACATTTCTAAAAAAAGGATGAACATGGATGGGATATAATGCTACATACAAAAACAGCATGGTAAAAAATGCTGTAAAGTTTCTATCTGTCTGTATTATTAGTTACAGGATATTTAATAAAAGTCATTAGCAAAACAGTCATCACCCCTCTATTAGATATGAGTGGGATTTTCTATAAAAACATTATTCTACAGTTTACTAAAACAGCTGCCAAAAGTTGGGAAAATCATCCTATATTATTGAGTAGCAATAATAAACCTGGCAGAAAATCAGTAGAAAGGGTAATGAAACCTTCTGTTGATGAAGGCTCATAATAACTTCTAGTATATCTCATTTTCTATATTGATTCCTAGAGGAAAGCCTAAAATCAGTCTGATTACTTTCCTCAATAGTTCAAAAGAATTTGAATTACAAGGCAATTCTAAGCATTGAATGCTGAATGACACCTGCCAACATGGGCCTTACTGACTCCTATTTTGGTGAATCCACTTGGTTACTCACTTGAAAGTAGTCAAGAAAAATCAGTCTGCCCCTGCACAAGCAAGATGGTAAAGCAGCAAGATTTCTATTTTAGCTCAGGAAGATTAGAGATTAGGTGTTGTTCCACTCCTTTCCACAGTCCCTATAGATGGGATCAAGATATTCTAGTGTAACTAAAGTGTTATGGACTCTTGATTTTACATGAACAATCCCCAACCCTGGGGAAGCAGCTTACCTGGAACTGGCACCTCTGTTCCAGCTGCAATTCTTGGGCCTGCACAGCCAAGTTTGAGCACAGCCCTCTTACAGCCTGAAATTTTGTTTTCCTTCTTTTAAGACATACAGGCAACCTAGGAAATGAATATCAAAACTTTCTCATCTTTTAATTCCAGTACACCATTATCAGAGTAAAATTTTTAAATTTTGTTTTCCTTCTGTAATTTTCCTCTAATTATTCTACACCAGTTCTACATAACTCAATTTATTCAATTATTACTTTGAATCAAACAACAAATTTATTTTACTTATTTGTCTTCACCCATCCACTGATGCACTTTTAAACATAAAACATAGCACACTAGTAATGAAATAGAAAAAAGAACAAAACAAGCCCTCTAAAGGGTTAAATGGGACCAAAACTACCCCAGTATTAAAAAATGCACAAGCCTGATGAATTTCTAACACAGACTGTCACATTTATCAAAAGGCTAAAGAAACTCAGGAATTTTTACTTTAGGCTCATGTTGGGAAAATATAGCCACATACATGGTATGAAAATCTTTTACGAAGGAGCTGATACACAGGATTGGCTTAAGAAAAAAACTGTTTTGAAAATTACTAATTTGGTATATTTAAACTCTCTAATAAGTCTACTAGTATTAAGTGGAATTAATCAAGCCAAAGCAAGATCAGGAACACAAGTAGCAGTGAGGTATCACTGAGAACTCCTCTTTCTTCTCCTTTTTGTTTTCTTTTACTGGTAGGTTTCTTATTTTAATATAAGATTTTATTATATATGGTTAAGAATTTAAAAATTAGAAACCAGCAGATAATGGTAAAGAATTAAGAAATACCAAAAAAATTGGTATCGTGCTGTCATGCAGACCGATTGTGAATTAACAGGGAGCAAGGTGAGGGGTGGAAGCCTCAGTACAGCCTCCATTTGGATGCAAGCTGTGACTCTCCTGAAGAAGTTGCTGCAGCAAATGAGCTCTAATCCACAATTTTCTGAGGCTGCTTAGGGAGCATCCACAGAATATCTACGGGGAAGAAAACAAGACTTTGCAAAGCACAGCCCCTTTTATGTTTACCTAAATATTCATCCATGCACTCTTCCTGTCAAACACGAGAAGAATTAGCAGCTTCCTCAAAACTTGTTGATCCGAAACAAAATGCTGAGATGACAGAAAGCAGGAGGAGAGACCTCCTCTTCATCTGTCCTGCACCGTTGCAGACATCGGAAGTGAAGTGACTGCTTGTCTACAGCCTTGGACAGAAGCAAATCCCTTCTGTAAATGGACTCATTGGTGCTTCTGAGGACTCTGGATGCTGCTCCTGCTGCATGGCCAGAGCACGGGATCATCCTACTACCCAGAAAGGTTGCCCATTGATTCAACATCCCCAGGACTGTTTCCTAAACTTAATGTCACAGGCAGTAACTACAAAGTCCAGCTCTCTCCCCTCCACCAAATTAGCAATTTATCTCACACTCCCTTTATCACCAACACAATCAGTTCACCGTGATATGCAAAAAACCCCATCATATTGACCCTAAATACAGCTTTCCAACCTCTTTCCTCCTCTTCTCTTACAACTGCAAAACCGTTCCAATAAAAGAAATTTCAGTTAAAAGGGAGAAACTGTGGGTATAGGCCTGTGAAGCTTCAGTAGATTCATTGCAGGTGGTTGAATTCATTGCAAAATGAGCCAAAAATTATGACAAATCCCCTTGTGTTAAGATGTATATGAGAATATGAAAGTAGTTATTTTTCCTAATCCGGGTTCCTTAGAGACAGATGTGAAAATGTTATCATCTAAACAGGGAAAAAAATTGTACTTCTGAAAAACACATACGTTTAATTAGATGTTAGATGTTCAGATTCCTCATTACAAGTAGACCAGCACACACTTTCTTCACTCTGTGAAGCCTTTTCATGAGCTATGCCACAATTTCTTAGAGAGATCAGAAAATTATTTAAGTACTGTGATTTTTTTGCTTTACTTAAGAAAAATATCCAAATGAGATAATTAAAATAGTGAGAATGTTTTTATACTGCTGTCTCTAGAAAGCTTAACTGGAGTGTGGAGAGGAGTGGCCTGAAATGGGCAGGCAGTGATGAAATTGTTCAACTTTGCAAGGTTTTAAAAAGAAGGATTTCTCAAGAGAGGATAATTTAAATCTTAAAAGCTTGTAGCTTGTGAATAATGCACATTCCTTATCTAAGCATGTTATTCTTTAACCAACAGCAAAGTCCAAGAGATGGGAAATTCCTTTAGATGCATATCCTTGCAAAATCTTAGAACACTTGCTACTTGATTTCTAATTTTTAGATTTAAATTTATTATAAAAGTATAATATAATATTACATATTAATAAAATTACATTACAAATTATAACTCGTTCACTACATATAAATCATTACAAAGCATTATACTTAATACCCAAAAGAGTTAGATGTCAGACATTTCTTATAATCTGTCATGAGAGATCTACAAAGATCAACACTGTAGATTTTAATGGACTCAGTTTTTCCCTAGCTTAGATTTCCCATCAAAATCACAAGGCATATCAGAGACAACAAAAGACCCTCCTCTGAGGTAATTACTTCAAGATTCCTTGTTTCTAGAAAAATGACCTAGTTAAAGATCACAAAGTTAACTAATTTCACCTAAAATTTGATCAGGTTATCAAAACTGTCAGGTTGTTGTAATGACAAGAGGGGGAAAGCACGATTTTTATGCAACATATCTGTGTCCTTTTTTTCATGTCTGAACAACACTGAATGTAGTTGCTGTCACCCTCTTTTCCACTGAACACAAACCTTATGTGCAGGTCTAAGGTACCACCCACTAAACATCAATTCAAGCAAATATTGAACAAATTGCTCCCAGCGGTGTAGAAGGTAAATTTTCAATTAACTCTACCTTTTCTCATTCCTATTTGAAAGTTTAAGAAAGGAAAAAGAAAGAACAAAAGAGCCAAGCGAAAGGAATGTATTGATGTGTTTAGCAATCAAAAAGTAGCAGATGAAAATCTGGTACAGTTTCTATTAATCTAGTTATCATAAAATTGGGATAGCTGCTATAACTCAGTCAACTTCTTTATCCTTATGCTCACAAGTGGTTTTAGGTTTCAAGGAGATAACTAAACCAAAAGCTAACACAAAACAAGGTAGGTGAAAGTCAATCCTATCTTGCAAACAGCACAGACAATATTTCAAACTCTAACACCGCGAATAACTCTAACACCAGAAGGTGCTACCCCTCACTTGAACACACTGAGCACGAAAGTAAATTCTTTCACAAAATTTTCATCTCTTACAGTAACTTCCTGAATTACAAGTGATTCACCATTCTCCTATTCACAGAAAATCCTGTGCTACAACTCATATAAACACCTACTTTTTTTTTTTCCCAACTGTATAAACGCCACACGGCTGTGGGTAATGTGCCACCTTGAATTTCCCTGTTTAGGTACTTCCAGACAGAAGGGACAGCAAACCCATGCTACGCTCACAGACCATAAACACTTTAGGCGACATTGAAAATACCTTAGAAGAAAACAGCACTTTATGCAGTTATTTAAGTTTATTCCAAGTATTTCTTCCCAATCATAACTACTGCAGCACTTTAAAGTGTAGCTCAAAGTCAAAAGGCAGAAAAGCCCTTTACATCTCATAGATAGGAACCATCACAGCCCTTTTCTACGGAGTAAGCATTTTGATTTAGATGTAACATGTGTAACTTGACACATAAAGGATAAAAGCAGGCACATGAACTTTCATGTCTCCCATCTGATGTAAGAGAAAGAAAATGGTATTTTTCCTCAGCTGAAAAAAATAAAAAACGTTATTTTTATTCCTGAATTAACAAACGTATAACTCATATCCAATATTCAATTTATACAAAATGATTACACTCAATATTTTGTATGCTGAGTGTAGCATCTGTAACGCATTTCCTAGTGACTAACATTATCACTCAATGCATATATTATTATTTTGAATTTATTTTTAACATTTAATATGCCATAAATAAGCACAAACATATACTCTTACAACAGGTTTTAAAAAACAACGGAACTGCTTCTTCCATAATGTGACACACCCAAGCTAGGACACCTGTCAACTAACTGTACAATTACAACAAAGCTAACAGTTTGAAACTGGTTGTTTAATAACTGCTAGATTAAACACCGTGCTTTCAGAACAGTCCGAGGTCATCTGGCAATACAGAACCACGCAGCCTCAAATGTCAGCCAAGTTCCAAGACTGTCTGATAAGGGGGTCTGTATGAGTCAGAATTCCTTCTGGATGTTTGCAGTTAAATAATATATATGACCAATTACTCGTGCAGAAGCTATGCCACATTTAACTTCTTCAAAATGGTAGTAAAATGGAAGGAAAGGATACAAGCCTTAGTAGTAATTACTACATTTACTTAAATGAAATATGCCTACAGGTAAAAAAAAAAAAAAACCACAAAAAAGTACCCTTTTGGTGATCTCATACTTACAGATTTCTGCCAAGTGAAGTCCCCTTCTTCTTATTCTCCCTTAGTTGTCACTAAGTTTTGGAACCACAATGATGTTTCTTACCCTGGAAAATCATCAGCACCGTCTGAAAAGTCGGAGTTCCTTCAGGTAATTAATATGCAGTACATGGTGTGGCAGCCAGCTCCTCAAAGCCTTCTTTAGCCTACTGGTCAGGTATCTTAAATAATGGATCTTTAAAAAATTTGGAACTCAACAGTAATAATTCAAAGAAATTAGTGCATGATTTGCTCATTTATGAAATCTGTGAAATTATGGTTTTGAAACTATGAACAGGACCTGGTCCAGAACACAGATGTCACTAGAAAATTAAGCCATCTAACTCTAATTTAAATTTCTTGAACAAGACAACAATATTTAAAATCAGCTCGTGTATTGTTTAGTCATCACAGCTGATCTAATTATGAGAGTCTTGAGGCCAGATTTACTTTGTCCTTCTGAGGGCAGTCACTGAAGCCCTGCTGGTGATGTATGTTTGTTTTTCCTTCTTATCTAGTGAGTATTCTTGTCATGACCACAAGATAATGGCCAGTCTTCACCAGCGAAGATCCGGGGAAGGTCTTTCCACCTTCCAGCCTGCGCATTGGATTTTTTAGGTGAGACACAGTGTGCGCGGAACTGAGCCCACCCTTTAATCCTAAGGTTCATCTGCCGGGGCCAAGCGAGCTTGGACGGTGGCAGTGAGGTCCTTAGGACGTAGGTGGGTTGCCTTTAAGGGCTAACGAGCCCCACCTGCCCGGGAGTGGCCCTGACCGGGAATCGAACCCGGGCCTCGGCGGTGATAGCGCGGCGCCTTTACCACTAGACCACCAGGGGCTCCCATGACCACAAGATAAAACTCTAGGAACAACATTATTCTATTCTTATTTCTTGCAGTAATGTTATTTAAGCAGTATTTATTTTTTTTTTTCATTTTATTTCTTATTCTTCCAACAGACTTATGTAAGCCCTCACCTTTATATCTGAAGGTCAGGCTCTCTAGGTCCTATGAATAGCTGAATATTAACCCGTTTAAAAAAAAAAGAAAAAGCAAAAAACCCTGACACAAGGATTACTACTATTTTTTTCCTTTTAAATATAGATGATGCTGTTTCCAAAGCCAATATTAAGCTCCACTTTCATTAATTTGTTCTATGAAAATGAGCATTTGTGCTGGGTATGTGCATGCACTTGGCCTGGCTTCATCCTGATTTCTCTAGCTGACTTCCCAAGGAGCTCACAATTTTCTTCCTAAAATTGGTCTAAAAGTGAGGATCTCCGGTTTTAAAACCTCAAGGCAACCCAGCTTCCAACTTCCAGGCTCCAGCTGCTGGCTGGGTTCCAACCTCTATGTTTCAGGGGTGCATGGAGGTAACAGGGCAGTGGCACTATCCCAGAGCACCATCCACAGAGCAGCCACACTCCTGGTGGGTTGTTTACAGGTGCCCAGTCTGGATGGCAGGTCTAGCACTTGAATGAGACAGGGTGAGTGCTCGAGATTAAAGTTCTAGGGAGGTTGGAGTGAAAAAACTCCTACACCTTGATACCTTGGGAGTTTTGATGTTTTGATTTTTTTATTTTTGTAGACCTTAGAAGTAGTTATGTAGTAAATGTAGATTTTAGAGTAGCAGCATATTATCCCTTTACCCTTAACACACCAGCTCAAACCCCTGTTACCCATTCCCATATCAATTCCCTAAATTCCATAGCCTGTTTAGTCTCTTTTTCAAGGTAGAATTGTAGAAGAACACCCTAACCCTACGGAACAAGATATAGCCATAGACCCAACAACCTTCAGGCCTAGAATTCTGGAAGGCCTCCAAGGACATTACGTGCTCTGAGGAAGATGAAGATGAAGAAGAGGGGGTCCCAAAACGCCCCCAGACCCAAGAGGCGTGGTGGGGGCAGAACCTGGGTGGTGGCTGGACTGGATTGGGTGAAAATCATTATAAAAACTGTGGACATCTGTATTTCGGGAGCGCGCTGAGGGTGTTCCAAAAAGCCTGGGGGCTCCTTAAAACTTTATCTCCTACCTAATTTGGCTTGGAGTCTTTTTTTCCCCACAGCCATTTAGGTAACAACCTTTTCATTCCCAACTAATGCAAAATTTGTTTCTGAACTTTGTTACCTCTGCAGCAAAAATGTCCACGAAGCTAAATTTTTTCTGTTCATCTTCTTCTAAATGTTTGTGCATTAAAAACATAACATTTCTACTTCTATCTGTTTGTTCAAAGTAATGCTCAACTTTAGAAATACTTCCTTCAGGCAACATTGTAATCTCTCTTGCTAATTCTATGGATGTGAAAAAATGCTCTTATCTATCTTGATATGTTGATTCTTTGGCAGCATCACTTACCTGGGGTTGTTTGAGAGAAAAAAGCAACGTTTCCAGACTGATAAGGTTACATTTTCCCTCTTTGCCCTATGTTTTTTATTTCCCTTTCTCCATTTAACATTTGTTCAGGAAGTTGCTATAATTTAGCGAAAATGTACAACTTTCCCCATTTGGTACTTTTCCACTGTTAATGAGGAGGAATGAATAAGCTATAAACAAGCTGTTTCTTCTAGAGTCAGTGTCACCCCACAGAAGTCACTGACAGCCATAAAAGGACAAGGGTGCCCAGAAAAGTTCAGGAAAGAGCTTTCTCTGAATAAATGAAAAGCTCCATTTGAATACAAAACTCACTTTGATAAGTTGCACGTCTTCTTCAGCTTACTGAACACAACATACTTAATTCATATGTATCAACATTTGACATCTGCAAGTAGATGAGCATCTTTATCTTTAAGCTGTCTAAATTTAGTCTCCATGCATATTAAAATATTAAAAGTCAAGGTTCTTCTCAGATATAAGTAAGCTGAAAGCTTCTGTGGTCACTGTTGGGTTTAACTTCTGTTCTAGGTCAGTACAGACTAATCAAAATCTATGCTTCTAGTTCTTATAAAAACTAAGAAAAAGGTCAAAAATGATCTCTCCTCCTTTCACTAACCATAAACAGTTCTTGTTCCTACAGAACTTAATGCCATTTATACTTCTCATTTGAATGCAAAAGTTATGAACTATGCATGAAGGAAGTCAAAATACCAAGAGATGATTGTGATGAGAGGGAGCTACCATACCACACGGTTTTATGTTTAAAGATGTACAGTGTTTATTAAAAGGGGAAAGTACATTAACCTAAACAATTGTCTCTTCTGTTAATAGTACCATTAATTCACATACTGATAATGACTTTCATATAACCTATCAGGCTGAATGAGTTTCACTGTCCTCAGACAGTCCCTGTGAACATATTTGTTTTCTGTGCTTTTGCATGTTATAACAAAGAGCAATAAAATTTGTCATTGCTTCACCGGGGGGTGATTTCTGCTTCTCCTGCACAAATCTCAAGCAGAGTTGGAATGTATCCTCCCTGTTCCCTGCATGCACACAGCTGTGCAGCAGGCGTGTGCAGAAAGCAATCTGCACTGCAAACCACAGGACACAGGGTGCCAAACAGCAGCTGCCAAATCTGCAGGGATGAGAACTGGTGCTTTGCTGGAAAATCACCTGTTTGATCTCCCTCACCATGCATTTCACCAAGTGTGCTACACACCACTGGAGTGCTTTTCAAGTGATTTTTCAAGGGATCCGTTTCTGATCATTCTCCTCCTTGGCCATACAGAGTCCAAAAGCAAGAACAGCTTTGCTGCAGCTTCCTGTGACACCACCTCAGGAGAGGCAGGAGGTAAGAGGTGGGAATGCACAGCGTGACTTACACTCAGTTATACAAGCACACTGCAACCTGCTTGAAAGTTTCGCTACAAGAACAAATACGTGCAGTGTAACTCTTATCTATGACATCTCGCCAGAAGAAATAAGAGGTTACAGAATTCAGGATACTCCTTCCAAAAAAAAAAAAAGCGATTTTATACCCTTTATGTGATTCCTCTGCAAGGAGAAAGTCAAGTAATAGTGATTTCGTTAAGGAAGCTTTCAACAAAATTGCTATCAGCACATATGAAAAGTAAAAGCTTTTCCTCTTTAACCATTATTTCTTACTGTAATTTCTGAAACATTATATACATCATCAGAATTAATTACATCAAGTTTTTGCTGGAATTAAGTTATTTTACTCTTGAAACTTGAAATAATTCTAGTGTAATTTCATGGCAAGTTAGAGGAAAAAAGATTTCTAGCTCATGTAAACTAAAAACATGCCATATTTCTGACCATGTGTTTTGCTTCCTTTCATTGTGGTAGGCTCCCTAAATTCAGACAAAGAGGGCTGCTTGAGAATTTCTGTAATAATGGTTAAAAGTTCCTGCAGAATGATCTATTTATTTACTGCTGTTTATCTAATTCAGCATTAATTAGCAATATTTTATTTCACTCTTCCCATATGTTCCTGAAAAGAAGAGATCATCATTCAATTCCTGAGCAATGATTAGATCTGCTTCATAAAACTGCATCTTTCTTGAATTATTTCTCTCTGAAGTGCCTATGTAAATAAATTACAAAAATGAGGAGGTTTGTAATAGATCCTTGTACAGACAATGCTTGGAAAATAAATGTAGAAGAGCAGAGAAAAAAAGAAACCACACCAGCTTTATACTTATAATCATCAAGCTTTCAGATAGATCTGTTGGTATGAAACCTGTTATTCCTGGACTCTTTACAGGTATGACCAAGGCTGGTGTATCACTGTTCAGTTACTCTCTGTTCTGAAGACATCAAATTAACTCACAGCATCATAAAATCACAGAGTATCCTGAACTGGAAGGGACCCACAAGGACCATCAAACTCCAGGCCCCGCACGAACCATCCCCAAGAGTCACATCGTGTGCCTGAGGGCGTTGTCCAAATCCTTCCTGAAGTCTGTCAGGCTTGGTGCTGTCACCGCTTCCCTGGGGAGCCTCTTCCAGTGTTCAAACATCCTCCAGGAGAAGAACCTTTTCCTAATATCTCAATGTGCTTCTCTTTAAGAAGAAGTTCAACTAGGATGTCTGCTTCATGGTCTCAATGGAAGTGTGTTCCTGACAGTTCTCAAGGTTAGAATGCGTTTCTTCTTAAATCCTGAAGCGAATAAAATAGTTTTTAGGCAGTGACAATTACTCAGTGTTCTGTATACTGTAGCAGTATTTTTGAAAAGTGTGTTCAATTTTCTGGACTCCATAATTCTAGAAGTACTTTTAAGGCAGAAAATCATGAGTAATTTCACTATGAAAAATGAAAGATAGATTTAGAGAGAGGAGAATGTGGAAGCCACTTGTGATGTCTCTTATTGGATTTTCTTTCATAAGCAGTAAGGAATCACATTAAGAGCAGAGCTTAAGTTGGAGAAAAGCAAAAGAAAATCCCACAAGTTACTTCTATTGCAAAGTGTTTCTAAATTATTCTCAGTTCTTGCCAACACAGAACTGGGGGGGAGGGGGTGTAACATTTTGAGCTAAAATTGTTTGCTAATAGCACATTTCTTTTAAATTATTTTCCTTTATTTGCATTGGCAGAAAACATTGATTACCTTGATATTTCCAGAGAACAGCTAAGAAATATTCTGAAGAACCTCTCTCACCCTGAGCTTGTAGGCACTAAATGTTCCTCTGTTCGTTCCTTAAGCCTTCTGCAAAAAACCCTGAAGACACATTAGCACTAGAAGTCTTAATTTATCTGGTCACTTTAATCTCTGTCCTAGAAGGAAAAAAGTTGTCATACAAGTTGTATGAAAAAATTCCTTTTTATAAGTATTTCTTCATAATTCAAAAGGGAACACTACTCTGGGGATATTGTGTATTTAAAACTGACATTCGGTATCCGTTTTAAGGTTACAAAAATAAGCAGAACTGTACTCACAGCTGCTACTTACCAAATTATGCCAAGAACGTTAAAAAACAGCCACCCATAACCCAAAACCACTTAGCTCCTTCTCCCTCAGTGACCCACACACTAAATGAAACCTCAGCCTGTCATTTTTCGGAGTGGAACACGAGGTTCTGGCAGTTGCTGACCACGAGCCACACACACACAGGGCAATGACAGCAAACACAAAGCCTTTTTGCTCCACAGCATACCAACAATCCAGCATGCTCCCAAAGGTACAATGAGCAAATACTGAAAGTGCCTCATACTCCCTGAACACACATGTGATGACATTTATAGGTATAGCAAAGGTTACACCACCATCACCTTCTGATGCTTAAAAATAACAACAACAATAATAAATATGAACACGTTTTTAGATTTGAAGCTTCCAAACCAAAACCAGAAATTCCCCCTCACCTCCTCACACACCCTGCTAAAGAAGGATTTCAAAATACATGCTCGTTTTTCCTTCTCCACCCCCCGCCCCTCACCACAGAGGCAGATGGCAATGGATCAGGCCCAGGAAGAAAGAGAACCCCACTGGGAGGGAACCTGGCCCAGAGTATCTAACCTGTCTTCCTGGGCAGAAACTCTCCCACTCCATCCTGCCACGATTAAGCCTCTCCTGCTTTCCAGAGGAGATGGAGTGTTTCTCTACAAATACACTTGAAAGAGTAACACAGACATTTTAACAAATCAACAAAAGAGGACCTGAGAGAAAAGATAATTCTCTACGGCTCCAAACAAAATTGAACAAGTTACAGCATGTGTTTGGTAACCCACTGACTCTCCCTGAAGTCACAGGAGCTCTCATCTTTAATAAGCCAGTTAACATTGTAAATAACCAGGTTTCATCCAGCCCCATCTCTTTTTCTATTTAGGGTGCCACTGCACGAGACCCCGAGTCCCCTGTCCATTAGCTCTTATAAGTTGGATTCAAGGAATGAAACACTTTAGCTACCAGCAGTTCTCAGATATCCTTCTGCCCGTGACAACTCTTTGTTTAAAGCAATTTAGCTAACTCTCCTGAGCAGATGAAATGATTTGCCTCACTAATCTTTTCCTAACTTACCAAGCTGTTAGTGTCTATGTGGCCACTGTGCATCTGATTTTTCACCTAGGAAGAAGAAAAAGTATATAAACATATAAAAATCTGGGTTTGTGTGTGTGTAAATACACACACTGGCCATTTCACAGGCATCTCCAACAGCTGTGCAAGGGAGTTCCTGGCACTGTGTGCTTAATGCAGCATTAACTAAATGACACATAATACATTCTTTTTTTAGGCCACACTATTTTTCTTCAGTACAGCACTGCAGTTTATTGGTAATTATTGTGTATGTGATAGATGTAAGACATATTTTTCTCTGAAGAATCCTAATGATTAAATGGACTCAACAGAGTTTGTCTACTTTCTTTCATCTTTATAGTTGAACATCTGAACTTTACTAATTCCTGATAAAAGCCACAATGTGCTTCTTCGTTACAGTGCAATTCTATGGTAACTACAAATATACACATAACCTCAAACCTGTATAGATTTTTAAATTAAAAAATCCAGTGAAGAAATAACATCCGTTTTGCCGACAGAATCAGAAACTTAGCTATAAAACTGAGGTTCCAACAGGAGGATCAATCCTGATAGATACTTTTGACATAAAATATTCCTTGGTGCTGCTTCTTAAGAAATAATAAATTCACTGAGGTGTTACATTAATCAGGCCACCTACAACAGCTTTAATATATACCTCCTTAAATGAAACTCATTGCTTTTACAGGCACATAATACCATTCCTCTGTCAGCTTTTAAAAGCAGTCTTAAAGCTCCACAGAGGAAGCAGGTGTCACAGGAAGACCTCTCCTTGAACATTCATTGTGCTGCCTGTAGTATTTTGAAAATAACATCCTCTCTAAGAGAAGGCAGGGAGAGATTGCAGAATATTGCCCTCCTCAGAGGACTTAGTTCAGGAAATAATGATCTGAATAGCAGGAGGTTTAATCTGGTACTGACTTGCAAAAGCAGTTTCACAAAGAGCAGAAAATGGCTGGTTACCTCACCTTGTGTTTCCATTTCAGCAGGAGACTAAAAAAAATGTGTATCATCAATTAATATATGTAGAGTTAAACTATGAATATACAAAAATATAGGAAGAAGTATAACTGCAGTCCATAATTACTCATTCACTCACATATTCTTGACACATATTTCTATTTCTTCTTTGTTTCTTCTTTTAAGAACAGGATAGCCTTACTTCACAACCCTAAACCAAATAAACCACAAAATATTTTGAACTGAGATAATATTGGCTATTTGATTACTCTTATGATATTGGTATTTTGACCTATTTAGCTTATTTGGACCACTTGACAACAGCAGCTGACATTACTTATCACCAAACATTGATAGTTTTTATATTATGGCTCAGTAAGTGCTTGGAGAGCCTGAATCTCCAACTCTTAGAGAGCAAGAAGGTCTTCTAAAAAGACATTAAGGGCTGTGGGGTTGGAACTAATACGTCAGTCACACCTCCTAATATAAAACAGAAAAATGAAAATATAAAGACTAATTTCACTACTAAGTAACAGTGTCAATAACAGAGTACACAAATAAAAAGTCACTCAGAAATCTGATGACAAGATCACCGCATATTTAATGCAATCATTTACCATCATATGTGTTCTTTAAGTATGGGAATAAGCTCAGATAATATCTTCAAATCATTAAGAAAATTATTCAGTGCTTTTCAAATGGTTGCAGACAAGCAGCAGATGAAGGGAAGGAAAGAAGAAAAGCATGATAACAAAACCCAGGGTATTGTACTCAAGGTACCCTCAGAGGGGAGGACTGCAACAGAAGCACTACAGAGGAAAAAGACAAGGCACTGTAATGGACAAGGAACAAGAGTTGTAAGTCACATTTTCACAACTGTAGCCAAGGTCCTCTCTGTAATCAGTCCTCTCAGACGGTCCTCTCTTGTTTGAGGAGCATGAGGACTGTCAGGCTGATCACTGGCAATGAAATAGTTCCTGGCATAAAAATTCCTAGACATCATCCAGGCAACACATAAACAGAGTCAACCCAGTGTAAAAGTCTACATCATCAGCCACTGTGCAAAATCAGATATTTACACATGCTTAAAAAAATAACACAATCGGGCTGCCACATTCGAAGGAAACTGGTGGACATGTTTTTTCACCAGGTTATTTATGCACATGTGTGCTGTATATAATATTAACTTTATTCCAACATCATTATGTTCAGGGGAAGTATATAGTTCTCTAAAGAAAAATTAATTTCTAAGCAAAAATAAACTTTAAAGAGGTCTTAAATGCCTGGATACAGAGAATCCAAATTTTCAAGGTGAATACTGAGTATTGTACATTCCACACGCTTCTACTTCAAGGTCACATGAGGGAAATGCTAAGTTCATCTGCTTCTCCTACCCAAGAGCGAGGCTTTCTACCTGATATTCTTCAGAAAGGAAACCTTTTCTGTGAAGCTGAGCAGAGGAGTTATGTGTGCACAGGCAGTGAGAGACATAAAAGCAGTGTGCTCCCATCACCTCTGCTGGCTTTACCATCAGTTCAAAAATGCATTGTATTGCAAGGCAGCTTTTGAAGCACACGAGATGAGCACCTCGAAGAGCTGCCTCTTACTTTACTGTGTCTCCTGTAGGGAGAAGGTGGGGCAAGTTGCTCTCTCACACCCTCAGCTGAGGAAGGAGCAGGTGCTCAGTCCCAGCCCCCCCCACCCATCACACCAGCAAGGCCTCTCCACCACTTGGTAGACCAAATCAGGGGAAAGCTTACAGGCTTGAAAAGAGGGGGAAAAAGAAAAAAAAAAAAAAGTCATACTTAAGGCATAAGAAAGTAAATTTTCTGTTATAAAAGAGAAAATGAAAATTCCAACATTTCTGTTTCTGCTCAAGTTTCTCAGGGGAATAGTGATAGCACTTATGGACTTATTATGAAGAGCAACACCACAGTACAAAGATCAAGTGTAGTTGGAGACTAAAGTACAACAGAGGCAAGCGATTCTTGAAGCTCTGACCAAAGCCTGAAATATTTGCATTTTTTGGTGTAAAACTTCCGTTTCCTTTTAAAAAACTTCTCCAGCGTTGTGAGGTAATTTTAATTAAGAATTTAAATTACCTTTCAACATACTTCTGAGAAGTACATGTGAAGTAAAACAGTCAGTTTTCCGAACATAAAATATTTAATGCATTTTATTTCTCACCTTACTATGCAGAATAACCTGGAGACATGAAGTCAAAACTTGCTGCCTTTCAGCCTATAAGCACCTGAAGGAACAGCTAGTATAGGGTTTTCCTACACAAGGCCTCCCCTCCTGCTGATCACTGTGGTTCCATTGGAGATTTAACTCAGAATTTGTCTCCTCATTACAGGAACCTCATCCATCGGGAAGTTTCTTCTTCCAAATATTGAAACCGGTGATATTGGTGCTCAGGGAAAGCAAGCACCATCCTAGCTGGTAATACTCCAGTTCTGGGGCTTGCAGCTGATTTGAGATTGAGTGTGAACCTCAGCTAATGTGTTTTAATGCCAGCCTGTGTGACTCTGCAGTTAAGGTCCCTGAAATATTACAACACAGTATCCTCAGTTTTTCTGTTTGATCAACTACTCCTCTGTGAAAAAGCAAGTGGTAGATAGTGGGCAGTAGATACTCACATTTTTTTCCTTCATCAGGGTTGAGTCTGAGAGAAAGAGGGAGTAGGGATGACAGAGAATTTGGAAGCAGCAGGTTGCAACATGCTAGAGCGACTCTGGGAACTGAATTCAAAGTACTGCTGCACAGGGGGAAATGTCCTTTAATTTAACCTCTTCTGAACAATTGCATTAACCCACAGATAAATAGCAGGTGTGAGCTTCCCATTTCATTCTGTCAGTTCCTTCTCTCTTCTCCTCAGATCCAGATTCTTCTTTGCTTCAGTATAGCTAAAATTAAAGATGTCTTAATAAAGATTTCTAAATATACCATGTAGGGGATTTTTTAAGCATCATCTACTTCTTCAGCTGGTAATCGGTCTTACCAGCTACATAACAATTATATACAGAAGCCAGTTCCCAGATTTGGGGGAAACAAGGAGGGAAAAAAGTTAATGAAAATGTGACTTGGGGCTACGTTTAGGATGTACAACTCCTGAGATCAATATATGCCATCTTTTTTTCTCTGTGTGAAGTACAACACTCTGGGAGAGACTGCTGCACATTGTATTAGAAACAATATCCCCATGTGTGCAGCAAACATTTTGGTTTTCTGTTATACATCTTCAATGGCTTCATAGCAACTGAAATCTACAACCAAGGGTTAGTCTAAGAAAAATGAAGTTTTCTGGAATTTCTGGAGATTTCCAGAAATTATACAACTGTTGATAGCATACATTAAAAAAAAATTGATCATATTTATGTTTTAATTTTAAAATAAATATTATAAATCCTTATATGAAATAATTCAAACCATTTATCAAATTCTCATCTCAGAACAATTTTCTGCTTTCAGTATAAATTTATTTGATTCCAACAGTTATTTTTCAGTCAGGTATCTTTGTTTTATTTGCTGCATATGGCAGATAGGTACCCTGAGTGAAGCCACACCATACCAAGGAAATATGGATTAGGAGGAATAGCATGGTGCAGCATCAATATTTTTATTCAGAGAATCATCGAATGGTTTGGATTGGAAGTGACCTTAAAGATCATCCAGTTCCACTCTCCTGGAAATTAGTTTGGAACCTGTAATGCAAACTGACTGCCTTCCTATTAACTGTGCTCAATTGTTATCTGCTGACCTGAAAAAGGAATTATATTAACATAAGTAAATAATTACCTTCTTTTCAGCAAATACTTTATAGACTTGGGGTTTTTTTCTTCTGATTAATACATTTTACTAGTTTTTATCCAATTAAGACCTGGAAGGGCATAGGAACAAACTCTTCCCTCTGTATTTATATATTTCTGATTTTACTTCCCTCATATACACCCTTTCTATTGTAGCATGTTTTTTTAGATTCTGCTTTACTTTTTTCCTAACAGAAAACTCAGAAATTACACACACCCCCTCAGTCTACAGCAATTTTGACACCGATAGACAGGCATTTCTTAAGCAGAATAAAGTATTAGTATTCTTGAGGTTTCTTTTCAGACTTCCACATCTTTCATTATTTTGGTGTATATCCAAACTCCCAAATGGACAGAGCCTAAATTATTCTTCCAGTTCAGTGGATAAAGGCAAAATAACCAATTCTAAGGTAAGCACAGAGGACACAGAGGAGAGAATGTGCTTACACAGAAAGAGTCCCTCCTTCATCCCTGGTCCCCCAAATCACATTTCCATCCTCCAGTCTGCCACACGCAAGGGCAATAATGATCTTTGCCAACACAGTCACTGCAGGGATCCCACATGAAAATTTAATATCTTCAGGCACACTAGAAACAATTCTCCATATGACTAGAATTTTAAAAACAGTAAAGGTATTCTACACCTTTTCTAAATGAAGACCCTCTTCCTCTGAAAACTCTAGTGGACAACTGAGTTTGTACTACATGGGCTAAATCCTTTCAAGTCAACTATATGGGGCCAGCAATCTATTTCCTAAAAATGCTATCCTTTACTTCTCTGACTTGTTTACTTATGAAAAAAAGGTGAATAACTAGCCAAGAAAAGTGGGAAACTTAGTAGTATACTTGTGCTGGTCTGCAAGCACACGTTCACTCTTGACTACATATTAATATTCAGCATTAAGAAATCCTGGGCAGGTTTCACTTCAATGAATTGTAGATTTTTAACATCTCCACTTAAGCTAGTCATCTGAGTTCACTTTAGAACAGGGACAAATGTAACCTCTGGGCACAAATTATCTAACTCTGAATAAAGGGCTGAAACAGGTCAGATGAATCATGCTCTGTTTTTCTCCACTGACTGCAGAGAGCCTACGATAACCTGCACGATGCAGTCTTTTCACTATAAACATACAACATCGGGGAGGGGGTGAATAAATCCAACTTCTGGCTACCTTTAAAAAGAGCCATGGAAATGTAGGGGACAACGACCTGCTACTACCCAACCAAAAGGGAAGAAATAATATTGCATAAAAGCCGAAAATACAGAAATGGTACTGTGATCAAATGGTTTGAACTCAAGACAGGTTATTACTCGCAAAGGACAACATTCACGCTTGGGTTTAGACGTAGAGTCTTTAAATTCACACAAAAATTTTTATCCCATATACTGACTGCAAATCTCAGTCTCTTAATTCCTTAAAACCTGTAGAATTTACATTCATTTCTACCTGAAATACAGCAATGGACAAAAAACCAAAACAAACAAACAAACCAAAAAAAAACCAAAACACCAAAAAAACCCCACAAAAACAACCAAACTATTAGAACATTTAGAAACAAAAAGAAATGTTCTAAGCTCTACTTGTAAAGCATAACCTTCAAATCTGTATCAGTTTCTCTAACAAGTTTTATATATTGATTCTTTAAACCAAATGTTTACTGAAATACACTAGAAATGCTAAACAAATAATAAAGATTATTGTAAACAACAAACTGAACTTCATGAAAAGTGGTAAGAAGATATAAAATATACTAAGGAAAAATGTGGTGCAAATATGAGAAAGTTAAGACAAAAAGGGCTTTCCATTTCCTCCCACATTTGTTTGTATCTTATTTTAACCAAGAGTGATAGTCAAATTATCTCTATTCAGATCCTTCCAATGAAGATAGGGAGATCTAATTCCAGTCACTGAGAAGTCAATAAAACAACATATCTGAAAGTTTCTTTCTGGGTTTCAGCATGTTATCATGCTCCATGTGAAATTTCTCTACTATGAAGTGACTTTTTGCATACAGGGAATAGATTTTTTCAGCAAAGGAACTGAGACAGAGTAAACAAAGACTACCAGTTAATCCATTCCTGTGGTATTGCTGCAATTGTTTTTCATGATGAACAGCATGGTCCTACTTAAGTATGTGTATTAATTTGCAAGACACTATTTGTGGAGTATCTTAATGCAGCTGGCAGTGCAAGAGTACGAGAGCACATACATTTTATTAAATAATTTGCAGCTGCTTAGGACAAAGAATTCATTAGACAACCTTTTCCTTTTTATGTTGTATTTATCTTCCTGTGTAATTAGCTTGTACATATTTGCTTCACTGGAGACACACAGAATAAGTGAAAGTTTTTCCTCATAAATCTTGCTACACATATGCAATGATGACATTCTCCCATTCTTCATAAACACTTTACTCTGGACATATCTGACTTACAATAGTTTCTCTGCCTGTAGTCCACAGTCCTTACTAGGATGCATGAATCAGAGCACATCCAAAAATATCTATCCAGTGCAGGCAAATTCTGCAGTTCTTGAGTTTATCAAAAAAGACAGACTCAAGCACAGGCTTAGGGAATGTTCTGGATAAGATTATACAGGAAGATTTAACCAGCTCAAATAAACCAAGTTACACATTAAGAAAATAACAAGGGAGCAGCGAACATTACTGTTATACTATTGGACTTTCTGTATGGGTATTATGTCCAGATACTACAAACAGTTATTCAAGGACTTAATTCTTAAAGTATTATTTATGCACATCTTTCCATTGACTTGAATAAGCCTACTCCTGTGAGCTAAACATAATATAGGGGTTCTGCTTTACATTCAATATACTTGATTTCATTGCTCTAATAACATTGTTGATTTATTTCTTCCATTAAGTAATCCTCTTGACTTTTTGTAATAATTAAATTGTAAGTTGTTTTCCAGAAGAAAGTGAAGCTATGCTGCAGAAAGGAGTAGGAAAAAAAGCTGGTCATTATACTTGTATGTCAAGGCTTTATTAATTTACCACAAACACTTTCTTTTAAAGTGAAGAATTAAGACATTCAGCAGCTGTACTTGCAGAGATAAACAAATTTATCAGACATCAAGTCTTTCTGCTAGATTTGTTTAAAAGACATTACCAAGTCTGTTTCATTTCATTCCCAGTCTCATGCCTATCATCTGATGACGCTTCTGTGTGGTGCTATCCTGAGGTATTTAAATAAGATTCTCCTGAGCAGTTTTACAGACTGCTGACTGTACATACACATCTTCACACTTAGACACCCTAATAACTCGGTAATAGTAGTTCATTTCATAACACTCTGCAAAACAACACTTCAGATTTGAGAACTAGAGGTGATTACACAGACATTCAACAACACTCAGTTCCTGTTCAAACGTGGTGCAACCTGGAAATTCTGATTCTAGCTTAAGAGAACAGCATACATCCAAATTTCTTCCCTGCAAGTTATTTGCCAGATATTAAGCATCCTTTTTCCTTTCCCCTCCTCCGGTTTCTGAACTGTGTCTTTACAAAGTTTCACACGTTCTGGTTTTTTAATCTGAGCAAATTTTCTGGTGCATCCAGGATGCACTCTGTTTCCTGTGAAATCTTTCAAGTTTGTAACCAAGTTAGTCATGTTCTTGTGTCGACTTCTCTCATGCCCATCTGAAGTTGAATCCCTGACCACAGAAGAGCTCCTCTTCTCCCAAACAGTCTGCCACTCAGGTTTACAACATCCATTCTTTTCATTTTCTAATAATGGTGAGATCTGAAACATCCTAACTGAAGGTATTTTCATAGAGAAAAAAGTATGCTGTGATTCTCTAAATAGAACTTGAAGGGAAATACAATGAGACCTTGAAAACCAAATTATTTTTAAAAATCAGTTGCATTTGAAGGCTCAGAAAAAGGATCTATACACAAAGACATGAGTAAGGACATTAAAAAACCTGTTTTATATATATATATATGAAACTTCCTTGTATTTCTCATTCTTAACCCTGATATCAAATATTATCTAATATCTCCACTTTTCTTTCTTTTCTAGTGAAAAAACCAAAATAGTAGCAAGCCAACAAGAAAAAAAAATAAATTAAACCAGAGGAGTTTTTTCAACCTATTCTACAATAATGACTCTGGAGATGGCAGGCTCTGATCCTCACGCTTTCTAGACTGGTGTAAGCACAGAAGGAGAGTATGTATATGTATGCCCATTGTAGTAACAAGAAATTAAAAATTCTCATTTGGAAATGTATGCAAACCTCCTGATTATCAGAATATAGAATTTCTTTGTGCCCCCACTGTGGACAGTGTGTGCTGATTCCTTAAAAGGTGTTACATCTCTTCCATGGGAAAGGGTTATTCCTACAATAAGGAGGATATTTGGAGCATGCTTACACTGAGAAGCTCCTTGAAGAAAGGAGAAGGCAGGAAAGGGGCCTGTGGGTAGAGACCCCACATGCAGAGACCAGGAGCTGCCTCAGGAGGATGAAAGTTCCGATCACCTTGGAAAACGGAAAATTTTTTGAGAATTTTTTTGAATTCATTTACAGTTCTAACAGCTGTGGAAAGCTGATGGTTTGAGCATAAGCCCAATAAAATATCCACTGCATGCAATGGGTTGGAGGACAGTTTTGTTATTCATCCATTTATTTTTAACCCATTGCACTCACCAGATTTCAGAAGTGATTTTATTCCTCTTTTTAATAAAAAAAATCCAACCCTCACTTTCAAAGTCCTACAGAGTGCTAACCTCAAAGAAGAGGAAGCAGCTGCACATCCCATTAGGTTCTCAAGGAGAGGAGAGTGAGACAGAACAGAATTGTTCTCTTCTCCACCTTTCCTTTTCAGCTTCTTTGCTTTTTCTCTTTCTTTCTCCTTCTCGTCTTTTTTTCCTTTCCTTTTGAAAAAAGAAGTCAGTTCTTCTCACAGAGCTAAACCAGTCAGTCATGTGTTTCAAATATAACATTCAGTGAAAGAGAAGCAGCATTTTGTCCTGTTGAGCTGGTAGCAAGGGTTTTTTCCTTTAGTTATGTTTAAGCACACAAACATGCTAGTGTCAAAATCCCAATGGTCTCCAGAAGCCAAAGTAAAAAAAAAAATAAAATATTTTCCCATATGCACTACTTTACCTAACAGTGATTTACCAGCAGGCATTCATTTTCATCTACCCTGTTGCTTTCTATCCCTGCGCAAAATTGTGAAGGATCTCAGTTTTTCCGTTTTTTAGCATGTGTCCCTCCTAACCTTTTATCACTGAACGTTAATCTGCAGTCAAGGGCAAATTCTGCCTGACTGTAGAGTTTCCTTGCTGTTTTTTTTTGTTTGTTTTGTTTTGTTTTTGTTTGTTTTTGTGTTTGGTTTTTTTTTGTTTTGTTTTGGGTGGGGTTTTTTGGTTTTGTTTGTTTGTTTGTTTTTAATAATTTATACTCACTTTTACTCTCCTTCCCTCTTTTTAATCTCTCTCTTCGGAATAAGACAGTCTTGTGGAAGCCTTTAATTACCAAAATTACCAAAAATTACCAAAATCCCATCAAATTAGATGGTATCAGAAGAGATTTATGTTTGAAATAGGAAAAAAAAAAAAAAAAAGGAAAAATATAGTTTCTCATCCTGTTTAGTGCAGTAAGTGCTCAGCTGAGCTTGAGGACTGTAAGATGTGAAGAGCTATCAGTGACTGACGACAAAGGAAAAAGAAATGCTGACACTATTAACGTCAGAATCCATGGAGTACAACATTCCCTGACATCAATACTGCACATAGTTAAGGTCATTACCTCCCAAAACAGGCCAAAATGAAAATGGGGAAAAGAGAGGTGGGTAAGAGAAACAGTCTGGACAGACAAACTTCCCCTCTTTCAAACTGAAGGAGGAAAAATTTAGGTTAGATATCAGGAATAAATCCTTCCTTGTGAGGGTGGTGAGGCCCTGGAACAGCCTGCCCAGAAAAGCTATGGATGCCTCATCCCTGGAAGTGTTCAAAGCCAGGATGGATGGAGCTCTGAGCAATCTGGTCTAGAGGAAGATTGTCCTTGTCCACAGCAAAAGGTTGGAACGAGATGATCTTTAAGGTCCCTTCCAACCTAAATCATTCTCTGGTCCTGTGATTCTATAAAGAATAGTTTCTGTATTCAGAAATGAGTAAACAAATTTAATTTCTTCAGCTTTGGAAGAGGGGAAAAAAGCTATTATGGAGGAATTGAACAGATGCCTAGGATAGTACAGCCCACATACACAAAATCAAACATGGAACAATTATTTCTTATTTTTCGTAGCACAGAACAGGAAAATTGTGATACTACCACAGTCACAGTCAGCAATTCAAAGTCATCAGAAGGAATTACATTCTCCACGCAAAATGTGATTAAATAGTGAAATTCACAAGAGACTCAAAGTATAAATGAATTCATAAGAAGAGAAGTCCATGCAAGAGATATCAATTCACAGCCACCAAATACAGTGGTTTGATGTGGCTGCTGGCTAATAAAGTCATTAATCTGCTTACTGCTGGAAGCTGAAGGGGGAAGGGCTTCTCTGATTTACTCTGGTGTTCCATTCTTTGGCTAGAATCTGCTAGTGGGTATTGCTGGGCACAAGCCACTGGGCTGGACGGACAATGATCTCCCTCGCTGCGCCAATTCAAAGCTTAAAAGAAAAACAATATTCACAGCAAATACTTCATTTTCAAAACCACTGTGTAATAATTTCACAATAAATTATTTGTAAAAATAGAGTTATCAATGCTCTTCTAAAGCACAGTATTTAGATGGTCAATACCCGTATTTCAATATTTTGAATGCAGAACAAACAGAGGGCAATATACATTGTACTCCACTAGAACAGAAATGAAATTAGCCATACTAATAGAGCCACTGAATTATTTAACCTTTTGGGAAAGTAGTTTCTGAGGTACTGGTTTACAAATCAGATTACAACAATGAAAAGCATTTGACACCAAAGGGTAATATCTACGATGTCTCACGCTAATCATTAGTCCCAAGACTTTAAAAATGATCATTCAATCCAAGAGGGACTGCCGTCAGTCCCAGATCGTGGGCTGAGTCTGTCTGCAAAGATTCTGTCTTTCACCTTCAGCCAATGAGAATTCAATTACAAAAAAACCCAAAGCAGACAAACAAATAAAAAAAATCAAAAATGTACTGTGAGTGAGTTAGATTAGAGAGACTGGCAATTGCAGAGTTCACCCACACTGTTTCCCTTGTATTTCTGCAATATCAACCAGCTGTGCTTTTCCTGAAAGCAATACTGAAAACCAACAGCAGAATCTGAATAGCATAATTTACTCCTATCTTTTAAGTTGTTTTTCTGTAAACATTACCTATCTCTAATTGTTCCTTGGTACAGTGCGTTGATTGTTTTAGTGAGTAAAATATAATGCAGAGTGTTGTTGAAGCTGAGTATCAGCTTTTGCTCAAAGCATCTCTCACCTTGCCTAATGTTAACAGCTGAAACCGTGCCTCAGACATCTTACTAACTGAATGGGCAGTGGCAGATTCATTTGATATTCATCATCACAGCATATAACCTCGCCATCATCGGGGAGGACCATCCTGGAATCTCACTATTTCGAGAGGAATAAAGTCTATATGTTGCACCTTTGGTAGAGCACAGAAGACACTCACGTGCTGAGATGCATTGTGGGGGGGTGGGGGAGAAAGATGGAACTGAGCTCAAGGTTCTAGTTCTCATCACAAAGATTTCAGTCACTCCCATTTACTTTTTTACTTGTAATCCAGCCATGACCTGCGGAAGACCCCAAATTTCTTTGCTCTCCGAAACGTATCACCTGCCACACCAAACAGTACTCATGAGCCTGATAAAAGGCATCTCCTCAGGATGCCTCAAGAGTCTTTGCTGGCCAAAAGTACAGAAACATCCAGATTGCACAATTCCAGAACAGCTTATTCCACAGGCCTGCCTGAAGAAAAGGGCTTTTTTGCCTGTTGCTGATAGCTCAAGGAAATCTGCCTCAAAATAGATAGGAGGTCATTCAAATTGGTAGAAAAATAAATCAAACTTAACATAATCTTCCTGGAAAATGTTTTTTCTCTGTTCACCTCTAGTCCTTGTGATGTATCTTCCCGTGGGTACACACATGCATACAATTAAGTGTTCTTACCAGTCAGTCAGCATCTGGCTTTAAAGAGTCAATATCCTCCAGCCAGACAGGAAGAAAACACTGAATAATAATGGCTTATAAGTATTGCCATAAATAATTCTATGTTTGTATCTTGTGCACACAGTGCTGTTACCTTCCCCTCTGATTCTTTGCCTTCTTTCCTTAACAAAGCATTTTCAGAGTGAAATCCTTTTCCAGTCCAATCTCACTCCAGTATGTCATGCCAAGTCAGGGACACGGAGGTTAACCACAAGATACAGTAGTTCTGGCTCATATATCATCTTCTTTCATAACTGACAGTCAAGACACTACGTAGAAGTCTGCGAATAGGAAAATATTTGACAAAATAAGGGTCTGCTGCTTCCAGGGGAGCCAGAATTTCACCTTGCTTGGTAAGACATAATTACTAGAACCATAAAATAGACTATGGTAAAGGTAATTCATATCCTGCATGAAAGAACCTAAAGAATAGTTAGTCAATTTTAGTGGCAATAAATAATATTTCACATCTTGTTGTCCTGTACCTTTCTCAGGTGCCTTCGAGGATTTCCAAATTCATCAGCTAATCTAATTAATGAAATAAGGCTCTGAATTCATTTAAATGAAGACAATGTGGGTATGTTCTAACACACAAACTACTCACTGTCCACTACACTGCATTACACCTCTGCTAACATCAATATTCCCTGGTTTAGAATAAAAATCTGAATAAAGCCTGAGCATCAGGGAAGTAAGAATATATATCATACTGTTATACTATCTCCTAATCTTGAATGTCTTCTGATGTGTCTTCTTTTAATATTATATTGAAACTAACTTTACTTGTCACCTAGTTGAAGCCATCTTGTCCACAGAAGAAAACAACATACTTAAAAAGCTTTTCTTCAGCAAGAGAGTTGTATCAGCAAGAGGTTTTAAAGCTTTGCAACTAATCAAAAAAATTACAGAGATTTTTAAAGCAATAACCTAATAGCTAATAAAAATATATATATATATATATTCCAGATAGCTGAAAGCGATTCTTCTCACTCAATACTGAAATACAGCATGGAACAGTTCAAGGAATACGAGACAAAAACATTTTGCCTAAAACATGTTGTCTAACACAACCAGAAAGAGAGCAGAACACTGCCTTTCTGAAATATAATGAGTTGGATAAAAAATGTAGAGTATGTAGTACTCTTAACACCGACTGAAAAACAACCTGACCTATAATTAAAGGATATTAGAGAGTGCAGTTTGTGGAATTACAAAGGAAAGAGTGTTGAAAATAAGGAGTATTACACAAAGGTTAAAAAGTGGAGTGATAATTATATAAAATTATTTTTCCTTTTTTGTTTGTTTTTATTTTTAAGCCTTTCCTGGCAACAAAAACACACAGCAGAAAAAGGATTTTCTTTTCTTTAATCTAAATCACAAAACCTAATGTAGTATTTTGGTGTGCTCGGGCTCAAACTTTTGGAAGACAAGGCACGCTATTTCGTAACAAAACATACACAAGGCATCTCCTGAGCAAGTTTCCCTCTGCTGCTCCCTTTTGGCATGGCTTTGCTGGCTACCCTGGAATGAAACACTTGGCCAAGGCAGCACATAACTCGTAGATATCTCTTTCCATTTGACCAGCCACACTGGGAGTTGTCAGTGACATTTATAAAACACTCGGTGAATTGAAACTTACCACAGGCTGCAGGGGAATCTCCACTCTGGCTCCTGGAGTCTCTCTTTTCCCCCACTGCTCTAAAGAGCTATGTCTGCCAGAAAGGTAAAAGGTACCTTGAAATGATGAATATTAAAAATGTTAAGTACTTTTAATCGTATACTAAAAACCAGCAGAATTAAAAAAAACAAAGGCAAGTAGATGTGCTCCTCACTGCAGGGAAGTTCAGAGGAGCTATAATGTAATAAAAATCATTTAACTCCTACTAGATGAGTTTTAGTGAGTACTGATGATTTTCCTCTCATTTTCACTTGAAGATAATTCACTGTATCAACCTGTAAGATGAAAAAGAAAATTGAAGTTGGCAATGGAAAATTTTCAGACTGGTATAAGAAATTTCTCTTTTTTTTTTTTTTACATCAGTAGATTCAAACATCCTTCTGAAATGAACTGTCTCCAAAAGTAAGAAAATAACCATAAGTTATTTTCTGAGCAAGCATTTCCCAAGCTTTAGTATTTTGTTGGGTTAACAAGTATGAACTCACCAATCTGACAGTTTTCTCACATTTTTGCAGATGTGTGTAGAAGAGAGACAGAAGATGCTCAGTGTCTCAAAGCCAACAGACAGCACTGAAATACAAAAAATAAACAGCAAGGAGAAAACTGAAAGGACAGGCTTAGTCCCTTGCTGCTGAATAAAACAAACATTTGCATACACTTTCCAGCCATTCTTCTCACAGATTTTGCTGTTGTGTCATTCTATAGAGTTATCGAATGCTCAGAATATTAAAAAAAAAAATAAATCCCAAACCAACCAACTCACAGTCACATTTCACACATTCTGCAGTTTAATCTGAATTTTAGGACTCTTACATGCATAACTGTAGACAATTCATGTTCTGAATTCAATGAGCTTTCTTACAAAGTATTGTTTTTCTAAACATATTTGGAGTCCAATGGTCAGGAGTCAAGCAAGGTCATTCCCAGCAAATCACATGGCCATTGATCCTGAAAACAATCCCCCTTCAGTGGAAGCTATTATAGATACATAACAGACAGAGAAAATAAATAAATAAAGAGCACCCAGCAGAAGGGAAATTTTCATCTTTTGGGGAATGGTGGGTCTCTAACTTTCAAATGGATCATTTTTCTGGGTGTAATTTGGGTTATTTTGGTTTGTGGGTTTGTTTTTTTTTTTTTTTTGCAGAAGGGTATAGTGCAATGGTAAGTAATAAATATGGTGAGAGCTCTAGAAATAGAATGTACACAATGCATTTAGGTGGCTAGCTAAAAGAAGAGAAATTCTCTGCTTCCAACATCCTTGCTGATATTGCATGGTTTTATTCGATTTTTTTATGTGTGAGTGTAACTCCATGGGGGGAAAAAAAAAAGTGTATGCAGTTTTTCTAGCTGATCATGGTAGACTAAAAACATCCATGTCTTAAAAGCTTTTGTCAGCAGCCTTTGATACAGTAATGCACTTAATATTGGTACTTTGACCCCTTAAATTTCAGAATAGGAATGCCACGTGTTGTAGAACACAAACCATTATTAACTTGTTAAAAAAAGCTTTTGGTATTCAATTTTAGTATTTCACATTGACCTAAAAGTTCACCTTTCAGAAAGGCTATGACAAGGTGAAGAACACAGAATAAGACCAGTATTTCCCATTTAAAAATATTTTTTTTGTGTGCCTTTCTTCAACACTGATAAAGGTAATTCTGGAATTAGTGCAGAGTAATTTTTGCAGATCGCTTAGCAATTACGTGCCATAAAAGAAGTTTACTGGATCATCCATCATGGCACGGTAGGACTGACAAAATTGTTCTATTTGCATGGATATCACATCTCAGTGTATTTGTCATCTCTCTTGAGTATGCCTAAGGAAGCTGCTGATCACTGTACAAACTCCATCTTCAAACAGTTAACTCTGGTAATGGAGTTCACTACTCAGCTGAATTACTGGTGATAGGGGTGGAAGTTCCCTTTGATTCACACCACTGTTCCTGGCTGGTACCTTTGCTGGACAGAATTCCTGGTAGTGCTTTATCATGGGTGGCACTGGCTCTCTAAGGCACATCCTGAAGTGGAGCTCTGGATAAAATTATTGTATTAAGAAATGAACAAAGGAAAAGACATTTCTCCGACTATTTTTATGTTTAGAATCCAAATCAGTACCAGTCAAAGAATAACTACAGTGTCAACTTATTTAAATAATATTATCTGATAAATTTTGGAGGCCTAAAACCTGCAGGAACAAGCCATGAAGCGGCAGCTGAAGCGAGCGAGAAAGTAAAGTACCTTCCTGGCAGAGTGAAAAAACACACTGGAATAAAACATGCTGGAGCAGACAAAGAGATTACTCTTCCAACACACACCAAAAGCTTCCAAGTGTCATTTCTGGGGCCCACAAACATAAGAAGAACGTGGCCCTGCTGGGCCGAGTCCAGAGGAAAGCCATGGGGATGATCAGAGAGCTGGAACACCTCTCTCTGATGCCAGGCTGAGAGAGTTGGGGTTTTTCAACCTGGAGAAGAGAAGGCTCTGGGAAGACCTTAGAGCAGCTTTCCAGCACCTAAATGGGGCTGGTGAGAAAGTTGGAGAGGGACTTTTTCCAAGGACTTTTTAACAGGACGAGAAGTAATGGCTTTGAAGATTTAGATCAGGTACTAGGAAGAAATCCTTCCCTACTAGACTTGTGAGACACAGATTTCCCAACCCAAACCCTTCTATCATTTTAGGATCCTGCAGCCAACACAACAGTAGATCTAACTCTGCTATTTTCTTCATGAAAATCAAGATTACCTACATAAAATGATATCGAAAAACATTTAAGGAATAAGGCATATTTATTCAGAAGTTTAGCATAGGATAAGCTAAAGCTAAGATTTTCTTCACAAACTTACAAGTAAATCAAATCAGACCAAAATACAAAACAAAATAAAGATCTCTCTAAATACTAAAAACATTTATGACAAGGACAGGTTAAAATGGGAAAGAAAGTTTTAGGATGTACAGGGGGATGCAGAGTACCTCAAAGATCTTAAAAATATTAACTAATGTCAAAAATTAGCAAAAAAATGTTCATTTCTATGGAAGTGTATAAACCATGACTTTCAGAATTCTGTAACAAAAAGAAATTTGAAGTAGTTTAAAATAGAAACCAACACATTCCAATGAAAGGTCAAAGGTAAATAAAAAAAAATTGCTTCATTTACAAAGTCTGTTCGTTGGTATAAGAGCCCCTGAAGTAAATGACATGAGGAAGCTGTAGGGAGAACACTTCACAAATACCAAAAATGGGAAACTCAAATCCAGCACAGAGGGCTGTGAGTGGGGCCTGTTTGCTTCACCAAAGAATTTTTAAAGCAGACTAAGGTGTAGAATGAATGCATCCACTGTGACAGATCCATTTTTATTGCATTTATCTGCCGAAATCAGCCAAGCTGGAATCATTGGAAAAGGATGTGGAACTTCTGGTTGACGGTCGTATGAATATGAGCCAGCAGCGTACCCAAGTGGGCAAGGTGGGCAATGCCATCCTGGGCTGTGTCAGCAATAGTGTGGCCAGCAGGACCAGGGCAGTGATTGTCTCCCTGTGCTGGGCACTGGTGAGGTCACACCTTGAATCCTGGGCCCCCCACGGCAAGAGGGACACTGAGGTGCTGTAGTGTATCTAGAGAAGGGCAGCGAAGCCGGGTAAGGGTCTGGAGCACGAGTCTGATGGGGAGCAGCTGAGAGACCTGGGGATGTTTAGCCCAGCAAAAAGGAGGCTCAGGGAGACCTCATCACTTCCTATAACTACCTGAAAGGAGGGTGTAGACAGGTGGGGGTTGGCCTCTTCCCCCAGTCAGCCAGTACAAAGATGAGAGGAAACGGCCTGAAGTTACACCAGGGGAGGTTTAGATTGGATATTTGGAAAAATTTCCTAACCAAAACGGTTATCAAGCTCTGGAACAGCCTGCACAGAGAAGTAGTTGAGTCATGACCCCTGGAGGTAATTGAAAGGCACGTGGATGCAGCACTTAAGGACGTGGTTTAGTTGTGGACTCGGCAGTGATGGTTGGACCCAATGGTCTTAAGGGTCTTCTCCAATGTAAGTGATTCCATGTCTCTATGATCCTACCATTCTAAGCCACAGCCTTCAACAAACTGGAAGCTAAAACCGAAACTCCACAAAATACGCCACATATTCTTCATCCTCTTCATGTGCAAAAGCAACAACAAGTTACTCGTTATGCGCTCTTTCCATAAGAGTGTTTGAAAAAGTCAGACAACAAAATACAACTGAGATTTTCTACAAACAGGAACGCCTCCCCCTCGCTAAAGCAAACTTATTTCCAGCACTGTCTGTGCTTTCTGTTGGGTCTTTTGGCTTTATTTTTGGGGGGTTTTGGGCTTATTTTTGGTGGGTTTTTGGGGTTTATTTTGGGGCTTATTTTGGGGATTTTTGTGGGGTTCTGGGGCTTACTTTTGGTGGGGTTTTTTGAGTTTATTTTGGGGATTTTTGTGGTTTTTTGGGCTTATTTTTGGTGGGGTTTGGGAGCTTATTTTGGGGATTCTTTTGTGGGTTTTTTTGGTTTATTTTGGGATTTTTTCGGGTCTTGTTTTTGGGGATTTTGGTGGGCTTTTTGGCTTATTTTGGGATTTTTTTCGGGTCTTGTTTTGGGGATTTTGGTGGGTTTTTGGGCTTATTTTTGGTGGGTTTTTGGGCTTATATTGGGGTTTTTCAGGTCTTTTTTGGGGGGATTTTTGTGGTTTTTTGGGGCTTATTTTAGGATTTTTTTGGGTCTTGTTTCGGGGATTTTTGTGGGTTTTTGGGTTTATTTTAGGATTTTTTTTGGGTCTTGTTTTGGGGATTTTTGTGGTTTTTGGGTTTATTTTGAGGATTTTTTGAGTTTTGGGGGCTTATTTTTGGTGGAGTTTTGGGGGTTTTTTGGGGGATTTTTGAGGGGATTTTGGTGGGTTTTTTGGGTCTTGTTTTTGGTGATTTTTGGAGGATTTTTGGGCTTATTTTTGGTGTTTCTTTGGGGCTTATTTTGGGCATCTTTGGGGGGTTTTAGGGTTTATTTGGGGGTTTGGGGCTTATTTTGGGGGGCTTATTTTTGGGGTTTATTTTGGCAGGTTTGGGGTTTATTTTTGGGGGGTTTTGGGGTTATTTTGGGGATTTTTGTGGGGTTTTGGGTTTATTTTTGGTGGTTTTTTTGGGCATATTTTGGGGCTTTTTCAGGTCTTGTTTCGGGGATTTTTGTGGGGTTTTTTTGGGCTCATTTTGGAGGTTTTTTGGGTCTTGTTTTGGGATTTTTGGGGTTTTTTTGGGTCTCATTTTGGAGTCCTTTTGGCCCATCCCAAAGGCACCTTTGGAAGCGGGAGGCTGCAGGATGAGGGTCTTTTCCTTCTGCAGGAAGTGCAGCTCCCTGGCCACGTGGCAGGGGGTGTCCCCAGTGATCATCACCACCTGCAGGGACCCAGGACGGGGAATTTGGGGAATTCCAGGAATGAATTTTCCTGGGAATTCATTTTCCTCCCGCCCACAAAATTCCTGCCTGGATTTGGTGCAGGTCACAACCCCCTTTATCCCACCCCAAAACCAACCCCATTTCCACAGCATTTCCCTCTTTTCCCTCCATTTTCCCTCTTGTCCACCTATTTTCCCTCTTTTCCACCTATTTTCCCTCTTGTCCACCTATTTTCCCTCTTGTCCACCTATTTTCCCCTTTTCCCTCCATTTTCCCTCTTTTCCCTCCATTTTCCCTCTTTTCCCTCCATTTTTCCCTCTTTTCCCTCCATTTTTCCCCTTTTCCCTCCATTTTCCCTCTTTTCCCTCCATTTTTCCCTCTTTTCCCTCCATTTTTCTGCTTTTCCCTCATTCCAGAGGCTCCCAACCCTCTGGAAGCAGCACTTGGAGCCACAGATTAGACTCGATGATCCCAGAGGGCTTTTCCAACATTCCCAGTCCCACCAGGACAAATCCCAACCCCATTTCCACAGCATTTCCCCCTTTTCCACCTATTTTCCCTCTTTTCCTTCTATTTTCCCCTCCATTTTCCCCCTTTTCCCTCATTCCAGAGGCTCCCAACCCTCTGGAAGCAGCAGATTTTTCACAGCACCCACAAAACCATCGACACTCCCCGACCTCCTCCCAAGGGGCTTTTCCAACCCCAATTTTTCCCTGGAATTCTTCCCAAGGGGCTTTTCCAACCCCAATTTTTCCCTAGAATTCTTCCCAACCCCAATTTTTTCCCTGGAATTCCTGCTCCTCACGTGGTGGGAAACGTTCTGGATCTCCCTGATGACGGATTTGGAGTCGGCTTTGAGGGGACAGGAGACGACCACGAACCCCACGAACCTCAGGTCGCATTCCGAGCTCTCCCTTTTCATCTCCCTCACCTGCTAGGAGGGAAAATAATAATTTGATTTTCCAAGCAGCTGGTCCCTTAAAAATTGGAATATTCTGGAATGGTTCTGTTCAAAAAAAGTGATTCTTTTTATTATTTTGTGGGGCACAAAATTCCTCATTCCCAATAGAAAACCCCAAGGAATTCCCGATTAAAAACCCAAGGAATTTCCAATAAAACCCCAAGGAATTCCCAATTAAAGACCCAAGGAATTCTCAATTAAAACCCATTTTTAATCAGTTTTTCCCAGAAAATCCCATTTTTAATCAGTTTTTCCAAAAAAACCCCCGTTTTTTTCAGCAAATCAAGCCCCCAGACCCCCCCAAAAATTCACAAAAATTCAATTTCCTTGGATTGGAAGGGTGGGAAGGATAAAAATCACCTGCTGGTGGGTGAGGGGTCCCAATTCCTTGTATCCCAGGGCCAGGACTCGAGCCCCTCGTGGGAGAATTCCCGGTGCATGGCGTGGTAGTTGCTGGGACATTGGGATAACTATGGAAAAAACAGGGAAAAAACCATGGAAAAACATGGAATTCATGGAGTTTTTGAGGGATTTCAGGTGTGGATTTAAAGGGGTTTGTGGGAAAAGGGGGGAGAATAATAAGGGAAAAAAATCTGGGCTTGTCCTTCGCAAACACTTTGGGATGGTGACTTTTCTTCCCAAAAACTTTGGGATAAGTCCCCCATTCTTTTCTTCCCCCCTAAAAAATAGGGATCTCCTGGAATTCCAACTTCCCCCTCCACTCTTCTCCTCCCACCCCCAAATTCCATCTCCAAAGAGGGAAAAATCCCAACTCCAAGGAGATAAAAATCCCAACTCTAAGGAGATAAAAATCCCAACTCCAAGGAGATAAAAATCCCAACTCCAAGGAGATAAAAATCCCAACTCCAAGGAGGCAAAATTCCAATTCCAGAGAGGGAAAAATCCCAACTCCAAGGAGGCAAAAATCCCAACTCCAAGGAGGCAAAAATCCCAACTCCAAAGAGGCAAAAATCCCAACTTCAAAGAGGGCAAAATTCCACCTCCAAAGAGGCAAAATCCCAACTCCAAGGAGATAAAAATCCCAACTCCAAGGAGGCAAAATTCCAATTCCAGAGAGGGAAAAATCCCAACTCCAAGGAGGGAAAAATCCCAACTCCAAAGAGGAAAAAATCCCAACTCCAAGGAGGAAAAATTCCTATTCCAAAGAAGCAAAAATCTGAACTCAAAAGAGGGCAAAATTCCTATTCCCAAGAGGGCAAAATTCCACCTCCAAAAAGGGAAAAATCCCAACTCCAAAGAGGTAAAATCCCAACTCCAAAGAGAGAAAAATTCCAATCCAACCAGTGACAAATCCCATCTCCAAGGAGGGAAACATCCCACCTGCAACTAGTGACAAATCCCAATTCCAAAAAGGGAAAAATCCCAACTGCAACCAGTGACAAACCCCACCTGTCAGTGACAAATCCCAACTCCAAAGAGGGCAAAATTCCTATTTCAAACAGGCCAAAATCCCAACTCTAAGGAGGCAAAATTCCTAATCCAACCAGTGACAAATCCAAACTCCAAAGAGGAAAAAATCCCACCTCCAAGGAGGCAAAATTCCTATTCCAAAGAGGGAAAAATCCCAATTCCAACCAGTGACAAACCCCACCTGCAACCAGTGACAAACCCCACCTGCAACCAGTGACAAATCCCAACTCCAACCAGTGACAAATCCCAGCTCCAACCACTGACAAATCCCAGCTCCAACCACTGACAAATCCCAGCTCCAAAGAGGCAAAAATCCCAACTCCAAGGAGGTAAATTCCTATTTAAAACAGGGAAAAATCCCAACTCCAAGGAGGCAAAAATCCCACCTCCAAGGAGGCAAAAATCCCACCTCCAAGGAGGCAAAAATCCCACCTCCAAGGAGGCAAAAATCCCAACTCCAAGGAGGCAAAAATCCCAACTCCAAGGAGGCAAAAATCCCAACTCCAAGGAGGCAAAAATCCCAACTCCAAGGAGGCAAAAATCCCAACTCTAAGGAGGCAAAAATCCCAACTCCAAAGAGGCAAAAATCCCAACTCCAAAGAGGCAAAATTCCTATTCCAAAGAGGCAAAAATCCCAACTCCAAAGAGGCAAAAATCCCAACTCCAAAAAGAGAAAAATTCCAACTCTAAAAAGGCAAAAATCCCAACTCCAAAGAGGCAAAAATCCCAACTCCAAAGAGGGAAAAATCCCAACTCCAAAGAGGGAAAAATCCCAACTCCAAAGAGGGAAAAATCCCAACTCCAAGGAGGCAAAAATCCCAACTCCAAAAAGGGAAAAATCCCAATTCCAAAAAGGGAAAAATCCCAACTCCAAGGAGGGAAAAATCCCAACTCCAAAGAGGCAAAAATCCCAACTCCAAAGAGAGCAAAATTCCTATTCCAAGTGTTACTGGTAAAAAGACCAAAATAATCTTTTGGTAAAATATCAAAGAAATTTATTGAAGGCAATTAAGCAAAAGAGCGCGCTGGGCGACCGGAGGACACTCTCGTTCCATCAACGCTCTGCAACGTGACAGACCAACGGTCCATCTTTTATACCCCACCCTTTTTCTCCACCCCTCGAGTCTCTCTCAGTCTCTCCATTGGATTCCATTTCCGGCCTTATCCCATATTGCTCCTTATTTCGCGGGCTCCATCTCACCACCTGTGTTCAGCCAATGATTGGATCAGTCCACAGTCCTCACAGGCTGTCCCGTGGAAATTTCCAGACGAAGGGGGGTTAAGTCTTCTCCCTTTGGTTCTTACTGCTTTTATTTTCTTGCCCTGTAGGTGTGCTTAGAACAACCATCTGTATAGTACTAAAACATACAAATTCATAACAATCATACAGGTAATCACTTAACTACTACAGCATTGGAGTTTCCTTGGGACTGCCCAGTCCACAACAAAAACAAAGTTGTTCTTATTGAACTTATGGTAACAGGAGCAATTAACCTTAATTGCTTAACTCAACTTGATGAGCAAATTGTAACTCTTATCCTGGGTTACCTATTACAAGCTCCTTCCTATCCCTATGGAATCAACAATCCCATGGGAATCAGCTCCTTCCCACCCCCAGGGAATCAGCAATCCCATGGGAATCAGCTCCTTCCTTTCTCTATGGAATATATGGGAAAATCCATAGGAATCAGCTCCTTCCCTTCCCTAGGGAATACACAGAAAAAATCCACTATTACAGGTGGAATTTGGGCCTAAAATTGGGAATTTTGGTTGGTTCTCCCGAGAAAATTTGGGGAATTGGCTCCTTTAGGAGCAGATCCCGAGGATTTGGGATTCTCCAAGCACTGGGAATTCCAGCAGTTGGGATGGGAAGAGCAGGTTGTGCCACAGGAACCAACTCAGTCCCAAAATGATCCAATTAAAGGTGGAATTTGGGCCAAAACCTGGGAATTCTGGGCCCGTTCTGCCCAGGAAATTTAGGGAATTAGCCCATTTAGGAGCAGATTCTGAGAATTTGGGATTCTCCAAGCACTGGGAATTCTGGAATTGGCCCGGGAAGAGCAGGTTGTCCCTCAGGGACCAATCCCCGACCCCAAAACCCCCACGTGGAAATTCCCGAATTTTCTTTCCCCCCTTATCCCAAATCCCTCCCTGCCTTTCTCCAAGACATTTTTCCCCCCCAAGGGGAATTCCCAGGTGGAAAATGCGGGAATGAGGCCCCACCTGAGCCCGGCCACGTCCCGAACCACCAGGTGGTCGCTGGTCAAGGTGCCCGTTTTGTCGAAGCAACAAACTTGGACCTTCCCGGCGAACGGGATCCGGAACGGCTGGAAAACACAGAAAAACACGGAAAAATTGGGAATTCTGATGGGAATCAGACAGAGGGAAGGGGATCTGGAACGGCTCCGGGCACTACATGTCTGGAAAACAGGGAAAATTGGGAATTCCAGTGGGAATTCTGATGGGAATTCTGCTGGGAATCCCAGGGGATTTAGCTGTTCCATCCCCAGGCACTCAGGAATTCCAGCTCCCATGCCCTCCGTTCCCTGTGGAATTCCCTCTCTGTTCCCTTTGAAATTCCCTCCATTCCCTGTGGGAATTCCATCCCTTCCCTGTCCCTCCATTCCCTAGGGAATTCCATCCCTTCCCAGTCCCTCCGTTCCCTGTGGAATTCTGTCTCCCAGGCCTTCCATTCCCTGTGGAATTCCCTCTCCGTTCCCTGTGGAACCCCGCGTGGAATCCCAGGTGGAATCCTGCGTGGAATTACGTGTGGAATCCCATGTGGAATCCCAGGTGGAATCCCTCGAGGAACCCTGTGTGGAATTCCCCACGTGGAATGCCATGTGGAATTTCCTGCGTGGAATCCCGGGTGGAATGCCATGTAGAATCCCGAGTGGAATTCTGTGTGGAATCCCACATGGAATCCTGTGTGGAATTCTCCGTGTGGAATCCTGTGTGGAATTCCATGTAGAATCCCACGTGGAATCCAGTGTGGAATTCCCCCCATGGAATTCCACGTACAAATAAATCCGTGCAGAATTCCGTGTGGAATCCCATGTGGAACCCTGTGTGGAACCCCCTGTGGAATTCCCCGTGGAATTCCATGTAGAATCCGTGTGGAATTCCATGTGGAATCCCATGTGTAATTCCCTGTGGAATCTCGTGTTGAATTCCCTGTAGAATCCCATGTGGAACCCCCTGTGGAATTTTTCCCATTTTTAATCAGTTTCTTCCAGAAAATCCCATTTTTAATCAGTTTTTCCCAAAAATTCCATTTTTAATCAGTTTTTTCCCCAAAAATCCCATTTTTAATCAGTTTTTCCCAGAAATTCCCAATTTTAATCAGTTTTTTCCCAAAAAAAACCCGTTTGTTTCAGCAAATCAAGCCCCCAGACCCTCCCCAAAAATTCCCAAAAATTCAATTTCCTTGGATTGGAAGGGTGGGAAGGATAAAAATCACCTGCTGGTGGGTGAGGGGTCCCAATTCCTTGTATCCCAGGGCCAGGACTCGAGCCCCTCGTGGGAGAATTCCCGGTGCACGGCGTGGTAGTTGCTGGGACATTGGGATAACTATGGAAAAAACAGGGAAAAAACATGGAAAAACATGGAATTCATGGAGTTTTTGGGGGATTTCAGGTGTGGATTTAAAGGGGTTTGTGGGAAAAGAGGGGAGAATAATAAGGGAAAAAAAAAATCTGGGATTGTCCTTCCAAAACACTTTGGGATGGTCACTTTTCTTCCCAAAAACTTTGGGATAAGTCCCCCATTCTTTTCTTCCCCTCCCACAAAAATAGGGATCTCCTGGAATTCCAACCTACCCCTCCACTCTTCACCTCCAACCACCAAATTCCATCTCCAAAGAAGGAAAAATGCCAACTGCAAACA
>NW_026087641.1:0-41969 GCF_022539395.1 Myiozetetes cayanensis | reverse complement strand
GCCTTATTTCTTCATGCAGGAGGGAACAAGAAACTCAGACTCAGTTCCCTCAGTCTGGCCTGTTTACTAATCTGTGTTCTCTACACCTTTTTCTTTAGAGAACCCTTTCTAATTTCAGTAGCCTTGGTAAAGAACTCACTCATCCCTGAAAAACAGGGCTGGGCAATTCCCAAGCTGATGCACTGTGGGCACCATCACTGATCTCTTCCAGAGGGACGTCCCTCTGACCAAACTCACCCCACCCCAAAGGCCAGGCCTTGTGCTGTGCACTGAAGGAGTTCTCCAGGTAACGTGCTCAGAGGGAAGCTTTGCTTCTCTTAGGGATAACACCTCCCATCCTGCAGGTTCCCAGGGATGAGCACAGGCACCAGCAATGGCATCACCTCTCTCACCTGCTCGCTTCCTGAGCTCGTCTATGAGCACCTTGAGCAGCTCCACACCAACCGCAGCAACTGGGTATCAGGGTCACATGAAAACAAAACCAAACAAAAAGAGCACATTTAACAAGGACCTTTCCCTGAGGAACTCCTGGAATGCATTGAGCAGGTTCTGGGCAGAACACACCACCCAGCTGGCCCTGGAACCACAAGGTCCTGTGCGCCAGGAGCCCAACAGCAGCGCTGGGGGGGCTCTGACCTTCGAGGCCACTCCGGCTCTCCTGGCCCAGAAGCTGCCTCGGCTGCCACAGCATTCAGGCACCACACAGGTGCCTGTGCACAGTCCCACCAGAACAGAGTCACCCCCAAGAGTGAGACACTCCTCCTCCACACTGCAGGAGTGGAGAGGCACCTCCCAGGGCCCTTCACTGTCCCTTGGCCTTTTCCTTTGGGCCTGTCTTCTGAAAGACTTTCAGATGACCACAGGCAAGAGGAACGGGATCCAGCACACCTACTTAGGAACCCAAATACTTTCCTTAGGACACCTTGCCACCAGCTCTCAATTTATGTTACTTCTTCTGCCAACCTTCTCTGATCAAGTGCCAAGACAGTGTCCCTCCCTTTCAGACTTCTCTGCTCATTCACCCAAGTCAACTTTACTTTGTCCATCTTGCTGAGGACTTCCATATATTCAAGCTGTTCTTTCAAACCAACCATCCTCAGGAGCTTTTGGGCCTAAAAAGCCCCTATTTAGAATCTTTTAAGCAATTTAGGGAGCATGTAGGCTCAGAAACACATATTTAGGAATATTTAGGGGTCCAAATTGACAATGTAGGCAGCTTAGGGGCTGAGAAACACTCTTTTGGGAGGATCTGGGCTCAGAAATATCCATTTAAGGAGTTTTTTGCTTTCCAAAAAACCTGTTTAGAGAGGGCCTTACTCAGAAACCCTGATTTAGGAAGCTTTGGACCAAGAAACACACGTTTAGGGAGCTTTTCCAGTCAGAACCAGTGATTTAGGGAGCTTTTGGGGTTCAAAGCACGGATTCTGGAAGCATCTGCACTCAGAGAGACCAATTCAGGGAGGCCTGAGGCTCCAAAACACCCTGTGTTGGGTTTGGGTGGCCAGGTTTTGGTAGCGGGAGGGCTCCAGGGGTGGGTTCTGTGAGCAGCTTCCAGAAGCTTCTCCCATGTGCAGCAGAGCCAATTCCAGCGGCTCCAGAACGGACCCACCACTGGTCAAGGCCAAGCCCATCAGGAATGATAGTAACACCTCTGGAATACTTGAGTTCCTGCCATGTCCCAGTGTGTAACAGCTGCTCCACCAGGGGCTTCTCCACAGAGTGCAGGGGCCCCTGCAGCCCACAGGGCACCCCAGGAGTGCAGACACTGCCCTGCAGCCCACAGGGCACCCCAGGAGTGCAGACACTGCCCTGCAGCCCACAGGGCACCCCAGGAGTGCAGACACTGCCCTGCAGCCCACGGGGCACCCCAGGAGTGCAGACACTGCCCTGCAGCCCAGGCAGGAGCCCAGGCCCGAGCAGGGGAGTCCCGAAGGAGGCACTGATCCCATGGGAGGCCCCTGCTGGAGCGCGGTCCTGGCAGGGACCTGCTGACCCGTGGGGAGAGGAGCCCACACTGGAGTAGGTTTTCCTGAGAGGACTTGTGGCCCTGTGGGTGACCCACCTTGGAGCAGGGGAAGGGCTCCTTTCCCAGAGCAGCAGCAGGAACAATCTGTGATGTTGTGACCCCCATTCCCACCTCCCTGAGCCACTGAGGAGGAGGAGGAGAGAGAGCCCAGGAAGGAGGGGTGGAATGGTGGGGGAAAGGAGTTTGTAAGGTTTGTTTTACTTCTCATTATCCTTCTCTGACTTGGTTGGTAATACATTCAATCCCTTTCCTCAGTTCGAGTCTGCTTTTCCCATGATAGCAATCAATGAGGGATCTTTCCCTTACTATAAGGAAAAATAGTGTTCTTGCAAATCTTGGAATAAAGTCATAATTAGCTTAATAGTAGAGAGTGGAAAGTTAGTAATGATGCAACCTTTGAGCACAGGAAAAGAGTTTGCTTGGGAATAGGAGAAGCAATCTGCTGCAGGGAGAGGATGGCCCCATTTGGAAGGTCGTGACAGGCCCCACAGTGAAAGGCATCGTTTGATACAACATGGGCCAAAAGGCAGGGGGAGCCCAGCGTGCAGTGGGGAGGGTGTAGCTGGGCCATGGGGGACTCTGTAACCCCGGAGTATCTTGGCCAAAGCAGAAACCGGGAGGGACCTGCGTTTCGGGTGAGACGCGATAAAAGGGGGCTGTGTCCCCTGCCCAGCTCAGAGACCTCACTGGGCTTTGTCCGGTGAACTCTCCTCTTATTCCAATCCAGGGTTTTCTTTAGTTTGCTCCTCTGTCCCCAGGTTAACCAGGGGGCTCCCAACACCAGATTTTGGGGAATATTCTCTCAAGCCATGAACCTTTGGCTGTATTTTCTCTCCCCTGTCCAGGTGTGGAGGGCAGTGATAAAGTGGCTTTGGTGGGTGCCTGGCACTCAGTCAGGGTCAACCCATCACACCCCCCTCTGGAGAGCTTTTGGGCTGAGTGACAGAGATTTAGGGAGCTCCTGCATTGAGAAATAACCATTTTGGGATCTTCGAGGCTCTGAAAAAAAAAGGCAGAGGGAACTTCGGGGCTCAGGTCAGGGAGAGCGATTTGAGGCTATTTTTGGCCCAGAAAGAGCGATTTAAAGAGCTTCTGGACTCCCAAAGACCAAGTCAAGCAGATTGCAGGCTCAGTAGCCCTCGTTTAGGCAGCTCTGGAGCTCCAAACCAGCGATTTAGGGAGCCTTGGGGCTCACAAACATGGACAGCGGCAGCAGCAGTAGCGAAGCAGGGCAGCGGGGGCAGCGAGGGCTGCACTTACCGGGACAAGGTCGGGCCCGGCGGCTCCGCGGCGGCAGCAGAGGGGCCGGGGCGGCTCCCGCTTCAACCCGGCTGCCGAGCCCACCCCAGCACTCCCCACACCGAGTCTCGGCTTTCCGGCCCTTTTCTCGGAACCACGAGCAAAAACGCTGCGGCCAGGGGGGAGTTCCTGGGGCGGGGGAGGAACCGGAGCCGCGGGGAGGGGAAAAGGGGGCCGTGGCTCGAGTTTGGGGTTCAGGGCTCTGGAACCCCAATTTCAGGAACTTCGTGGCTTAGACACCCCTGTTTCGGCGGGTTTGGGGCAATAACAGTAATTTCAGGAGCTTTGGGGCTAAGAAAAAGTGATTAAAACCACGCTGGGGAAAGCAGTCTGGGTTATTTGCAAAAGCAAACCCCTACAGTGTTTCTGTGCCAGGAACCAGTGGAGTGGTGGATATTTTTCAGGCTTTAATGTGCACTCCTTAATTTTACATTTCTGAGCCCAAATCCTCCTGCAATGCGTGTTTCTCAGCCCCAAAGCTCCCTAAATCGGTTTTTTGGACCCCAAAACGTCCTTAAATGAGTGATTCTGAGCCCAAAATCTCTCTAAATTGCTCTGAGCTCAAAATGTCCCCACATTTATTTTTTTATTTGAGCCCAAAGGTTGCTAAATTAGTGTTTCTGAGGCTCAGAGCTCCCCAAGAGGTTTTTTCCTGAGCCGAAAAGGTCCTAAAATCGTAGTTGTAAAATCTCAAAACCCCTCCCTCTTTCCCTCCACCTCCATCGCATTTTCCCCTCCCCGCGGCTCCGGTTCCTCCCCCGCCCCAGGAACTCCCCCCTGGCCGCAGCGTTTTTGCTCGTGGTTCCGAGAAAAGGGCCGGAAAGCCGAGACTCGGTGTGGGGAGTGCTGGGGTGGGCTCGGCAGCCGGGTTGAAGCGGGAGCCGCCCCGGCCCCTCTGCTGCCGCCGCGGAGCCGCCGGGCCCGACCTTGTCCCGGTAAGTGCAGCCCTCGCTGCCCCCGCTGCCCTGCTTCGCTACTGCTGCTGCCGCTGTCCATGTTTGTGAGCCCCAAGGCTCCCTAAATCGCTGGTTTGGAGCTCCAGAGCTGCCTAACTGAGGGCTACTGAGCCTGCAATCTGCTTGACTTGGTCTTTGGGAGTCCAGAAGCTCTTTAAATCGCTCTTTCTGGGCCAAAAATAGCCTCAAATCGCTCTCCCTGACCCAAAGCTGCCAAAGCAAGAGTTTCTCTAAGGCTCTGTGGCCCCAAATTGGGGTTTCTTAGGCCCGAGGTTCCCTAAAGTGGTGTGTTCTGAGCCCCAAGGCTCCCTAAATCAGTGTTTCTGGACCCAAGTGCACCCTGAATTGCTGTTTCAGGCCCCAGGAGCTCCCTAGGTGGCTATTTCTGAGCTCAGAATTTCCGTAAATGAAAATTTCTGAGCTCAATAACTACCTCAAAGGGAAATTGTAATGCCAAAATCTTCCTAAATGAGTGTTTTTGAGCCAAATGCTCTTGAAATTGGTGTTTCTCAACCCCAAAGTTCCCTAACTTGGTGTTTCCCAACCCCAAATCTCCCTAAATCAGTGTTTGGGACTCCAAAAGCTCCCTTAAATGGATGATTCTGAGCCTCAGAGCTCCCTAAATCAGCGCTTCTGAGACCAAAAGCTCCTGAGTGAGGGTTTCTGAGCCCCCTCAAACCCAGAAATTGCTGGTTTTGAGCCCCGAAGTTCCCTCTACCTTTTTTTTTTCAGAGCCTCGAAGATCCCAAAATGGTTATTTCTCAATGCAGGAGCTCCCTAAATCTCTGTCACTCAGCCCAAAAGCTCCCCAGAGGGGGTGTGATGGGTTGACCCTGACTGAGTGCCAGGCACCCACCAAAGCCACTTTATCACTGCCCTCCATACCTGGACAGGGGAGAGAAAATACAGCCAAAGGTTCATGGCTTGAGAAAATATTCCCCAAAATCTGGTGTTGGGAGCCCCCTGGTTAACCTGGTTAACAGAGGAGCAAACTAAAGAAAACCCTGGATTGGAATAAGAGGGAGAGTTCACCGGACAAAGCCCAGTGAGGTCTCTGAGCTGGGCAGGGGACACAGCCCCCCTTTTATCGCGTCTCACCCGAAACGCAGGTCCCTCCCGGTTTCTGCTTTGGCCAAGATACTCCGGGGTTACAGAGTCCCCCACGGCCCAGCTACACCCTCCCCACTGCACGCTGGGCTCCCCCTGCCTTTTGGCCCATGTTGTATCAAACGATGCCTTTCACTGTGGGGCCCGTCACGACCTTCCAAATGGGGCCCGTCACGACCTTCCAAATGGAGCCATCCTCTCCCTGCAGCAGATTGCTTCTCCTGTTCTGTCGTGGTTTTGCTCTGGGTCAATTTGTTTTCACACCCTTCACACAATTATTAATCTGTTGAGAGAAAGTTTATGCAGACAAAAGAGACTGGATTGGGGGAAAAAGTATGAACATTTATTATTAACAAGCTAAAACTAAAGAACTATATCTACAGCAATTCTACTTAAGTAAAAGGTACTATGCATTTACAGAAAATACTTCTCCCCCCCCCCTTTATATCAGTTTAAGGAGGAGAAGCCGTCCTTTTCTATTCTCAGAATTCCAGCTCTCTCTTTCTTTCCAATAACTTTGCAGCACTCTCGTCGCAGCTGGAACTTTTTCTCCTTTTTCTGTGTCGGCCTCCAGGGCTGGACCTACCCCCCTCCTGGGCTAAGACCGGAGGCTGGGGGTTACCCAGGCTCTGAAGGTCTTTTTTTCCATAGGCTTGCAAGGGGACACTTGCTTACTATGGATCTTCTTCCACAGGGTTACAGGGGATAATGGTTTTTGAGTCCACTCCTGTTTCCCTATGGAGGTCCTTCTCTACGGGAGAACAGTTTTCTCCGGCATGATTTTAATATGGATCCCACACATGGATCTCAACATCCTTACCTGAGCGATTCTGCTCCAGCGTAAGGCTTTCTCTCTCTCTCAAAGTCACAGATCTTCACTAGCAGCATGGATCTTTCACACAGATCCCAACATCCCACCTGGGCCGTCTCGCTCCAGCGTGAGGTTTGGTCACAAATCTTTAGTAGCAGTATGAATCCCACACACAGATTCCAGTATTTCACCCGAGCTGTCTCGCTTCAGCGTGAGTCTCATTCCCTTCAGGGTCATATTTAGAGTCACAAATCTTCGACAGGTCTCTGCCTTATTTTCAGTCCTTTTCATGAAGTCTCGGCTTTCTAGTACATCATATACAAGTTTCTCTATGAGCTGCATGGGAGGGAGAAAGTGAAAGGGGGAAAAAGCAGGGCCCCCTTTGCATTTCTTTCTCCTCCGGCTGCCAGCTTTGACCTTGGAAGTCCCTTATCTCTTCACTGGAATTTCTCTGCAGTGTTTTCTGTCCAAGCAGTTCATATTTTAAACTTTTTTTTTTCACTCTCTTACAGAAGAGAAGGGGATTTTCAGTGCTACACCTGCCCCCCCCCGGCCCAAGCTGGGGAGGAAGGGACCTGGCCTTTCTCAGGCCCACTACTTTTCTACATGGCTGCTGCCCCTAATTTCAACTGCGACACAAGTTTTCTCTTCTGTTTTCTTAAAGATGTAATTAGCAAAGGCGTCACTGAACTTTTTGATTGGCTTTTTTTGGCCAGAAATCACTTGGACAAAACCATCCTCAACCCCAGGGATGGGCTAGTGGGCAAACTCTGTTTTCCTGTGCTCAAAGGTTGCATCATTACTAACTTTCCACTCTCTACTATTAAGCTAATTATGACTTTATTCCAAGATTTGCAAGAACACTATTTTTCCTTATAGTAAGGGAAAGATCCCTCATTGATTGCTATCATGGGAAAAGCAGACTCGAACTGGGGAAAGGGATTGAATGTATTACCAACCAAGTCAGAGAAGGATAATGAGAAGTAAAACAAACCTTACAAACTCCTTTCCCCCCACCATTCCACCCCTCCTTCCTGGGCTCTCTCTCCTCCTCCTCCTCAGTGGCTCAGGGAGGTGGGAATGGGGGTCACAACATCACAGATTGTTCCTGCTGCTGCTCTGGGAAAGGAGCCCTTCCCCTGCTCCAAGGTGGGTCACCCACAGGGCCACAAGTCCTCCCAGGAAAACCTACTCCAGTGTGGGCTCCTCTCCCCACGGGTCAGCAGGTCCCTGCCAGGACCGCGCTCCAGCAGGGGCCTCCCATGGGATCAGTGCCTCCTTCGGGACTCCCCTGCTCGGGCCTGGGCTCCTGCCTGGGCTGCAGGGCAGTGTCTGCACTCCTGGGGAGCCCCGTGGGCTGCAGGGCAGTGTCTGCACTCCTGGGGTGCCCCGTGGGCTGCAGGGCAGTGTCTGCACTCCTGGGGAGCCCCGTGGGCTGCAGGGCAGTGTCTGCACTCCTGGGGTGCCCTGTGGGCTGCAGGGCAGTGTCTGCACTCCTGGGGTGCCCCGTGGGCTGCAGGGCAGTGTCTGCACTCCTGGGGTGCCCTGTGGGCTGCAGGGCAGTGTCTGCACTCCTGGGGTGCCCCGTGGGCTGCAGGGGCCCCTGCACTCTGTGGGGAAGCCCCTGGTGGAGCAGCTGTTACACACTGGGACATGGCAGGAACTCAAGTATTCCAGAGGTGTTACTATCATTCCTGATGGGCTTGGCCTTGGCCAGTGGTGGGTCCGTTCTAGAGCCGCTGGAATTGGCTCTGCTGCACATGGGAGAAGCTTCTGGAAGCTGCTCACAGAACCCACCCCTGGAGCCCTCCCGCTACCAAAACCTTGCCACCCAAACCCAACACAGGGTGTTTTGGAGCCTCAGGCCTCCCTGAATTGGTCTCTCTGAGTGCAGATGCTTCCAGAATCCGTGCTTTGAACCCGAAAAGCTCCCTAAATCACTGGTTCTGACTGGAAAAGCTCCCTAAACGTGTGTTTCTTGGTCCAAAGCTTCCTAAATCAGGGTTTCTGAGTAAGGCCCTCTCTAAACAGGTTTTTTTGGAAGGTAAAAAACTCCTTAAATGGATATTTCTGAGCCCAGATCCTCCCAAAAGAGTGTTTCTCAGCCCCTAAGCTGCCTACATTGTCAATTTGGACCCCTAAATATTCCTAAATATGTGTTTCTGAGCCTACATGCTCCCTAAATTGCTCAAAAGATTCTAAATAAGGGCTTTTTAGGCCCTAAAACTCTTGAAATCAGTGTTCCAGAGCCCCCCAAATCAGTTTCTCATCCTGAAAGCTGAAAAAGAGAGCCAAAGCTCCCAAAATTGTTTTTTCTGAGCCTAAATGCTCCCAAAATCAGTATTCTAGAGCCTTGAACTTCCCTAACTCGAGCCACATGGCCTGTCCATCCCATCAGATTGCTGGTTTAGGGGACTAGAAATTCCAGTGCCACCCCAGTGCCCCCAGTATCACTCACTAGCTTCCCCCAGTGCTCCCAGTATCACACATCAGGTCTCCACTTTCCACTTCCAAGTCTCCTCTGGAGCACTGTAGGGGAGTTTCCCGCACTAGGGCCTGGATTTTGGAGCTCATCTCTAAGGGGGTGGGGGCAGAAGAAGACCCATCGCAGCGCTTTGAGCTCTCAGCTCTGGAGCTCCTTGGTTTTCCTTCAGCTCTTCCATTTTTCTCTTCTCCAGGTGAAGATCCTGGTTCGTGACATGCCCGGGGAGCCTCAGCAGGACAGCTCCAGGTAGGAGGTGTCCTCGGTCACAGCACCTTCTGTGACCAAATACTCTGGAGCAGCCCAAGAGCTGGCTGGGAGGTGGGAGCTCTTGGGAGTGAGGGGTTTTCATGGCACTATGGAAGGGTTTGGAAGGCTGTGCCTGGGCACTGGTGGAGCAGTGGAAGGGGAGAGGCTGTGCCGGAGAGAGTGTCAGGGAGGATGAGGATGGTTGGTGTGGAGGAGCAGCTTGAATGAATGGAGATCCTCAGCAAGATGGACAAAGGTTAAGTTGACTTGAGTGAGTGAGCAGTGGAGAAGTCAGAAAGGGAGGAACACTGTCTCAACCTTAAAAATTCTAGAGAAGAAGTCAGAGAGCAACCCAAAGAAGTCTTGAGGCCAATGACCCGGTCCTAGCCCCCAGGCTGGTCAGGGATGTGATCATTAGTGTGAGCCTGGGCTGTGCCAGCCCTGAAATAGTGAGGTCCCAGGCACCAAAGGGCAGTGAGTAAGGCCAGCAGCAGAGCACACAGCTGGGGCTGCAGAGGAGAAGGCTTGGATGAACTTGGGGCACTGAACCAGGTGGTGGCATGGGAAGCAGATCTGAATGCTGCCACGTGCGAGACCCAAGGGAAACTTCACACACACCAATATGATGTTTGGAAGCTCCATCTTTATTGGGAATTACACTTACTTTTATACAATTCAATAACTACCACATATCTGACTACTTAACCTATTATTGGTCACACACACACAACATACACTGTTCACATGATTATTATTGGCTAGCTAACATATCTTATTTTCTAAATTCTTTTCCTTCTAAATCTAACCACAACACTTCTATTCCCATGCCTCCTGGCAGGGTCCAACTCATTCTCCCATCGTAGGTGCTGTTTTTCTTCCTTCTTCCAGATGTCCAGTTCTCAAAACACTTGTCATGTTCTCAAAACACTTAGTCCTTGAAGCTCCTCAGATTCCCATCAGCTGGTCCACTCCTGCCTCAACCCAAAAGGTTTCTAATTCTCCTACATCTGAAGGGTGAAGGAGCTCAGGAAATCTTACAGGCAGCCTCTTCCAAGGACAGGAATGATCTCTCAAGGTACCCCTGAAGAAACACTCATCTCATGGGGCTGCTTGGCTGAACTGCCTGAGCTCCAGGGCAGAAAGGTAGCACACGGGAGATGGAACCCATGGGCAGCAGCAGCAGAGAAAGCCAACAGTATCCTGGGCTGAGTGAGCAGGAGCACAGCCAGGGGAAGGATTTAACCCCTCAGCTCAGCCCTGTGCCCACCACACCTGCACAGCGACGGGGACACTGTGGCAGTCAGGAACCACTTCACTGGGGGGCACTGGAATGGGAATCCTCCGGCTGTCCTTCATGTGCTGATGGGATTTCCCTATGAATATCAGTGTCTACAACACCCACCAGAACAAAACCCACCAGAAAAGCATGACTGCCTGAACAGGAACACCTGCAGCAGAGCAGTCTGCCCCCCTGGGCAATGCCAGTGCAGTCGGTGTTTGCAATACACAGCATGACACCCCATCCCCAGCAGACTTTAGGGCAGGAATTGTCCCTCTGTGCTGGGCCCTGCTGGGGCCTCTCCAGTGCTGTGTCCAGTTCTGGGCCCTCAGGGCAGGAGAGACACTGAGGGGCTGGAATGTGTCCAGAGAAGGGAACAGAGCTGGGGAAGGGTCTGGAGTGCAAGTCCTATGAAGGGCTGAGGGATCTGAGGGGACTCAGCCTGGAGAAAATGAGGCTCAGAGGGGACCTTATTGCTCTGTGGTGCAGCTGCATCACCCATTGTTCGGGTCTGAGGAGCTGCAGTGCCTGTCACTGGGGTCTGAGTAGCCTCAGTGCCTCTCACAGGGGTTCGAGTACCTGCAGGTAGTTGCTTAAACCTAACCAAGATGTGAAAAACATCCAGCAACGTCCTGATTCCTGGGAACAGGACCCTCTGGATCCTGGCAACGGGACCAAACTGGTTTCAACATGCCAAGGATATTCCCAAGGATTTTCAGAATTCCCCAGTGCTGTGGTAATTAGTCTGGAAAAGAAGGGGAATATGTGGGAAGGTGTCTCCCCATAGGTTGTGTCTCTGAGGAGAACAGGTAAAAGGGGTGACCATTGACTGTTGCCAGTCGATGGCTCTGGCAGTGCAGGGGTGATGAGATGCTGAGTCAACAGAGCAGCCTCTGGTCTCGTGACCAGCCATTCCATCACAGCACAAGCCAGGATTAAAGGTGCAACACAGTGACCAAGTGAGGTGTTACAGAACACAACTCTGAGAACAAATGCAGCAGCACTGAGAGTAATGAAATCACCCTGTGCCAGTGAGTATCAAACTGATCAAATGCATGGTTTGAGCAGCTGTGTTTTAACACACCCTGGTCAGGTCTGTCGTTATCCCAACCCTTTGAGGCCCACATTGGGCACCAAAAAGGACTGCTGTGGTTTAAGCCCATCCAACAACTAAGAACCACACAGCTGCTCCCTCTCATCTCCCCCACCCCTGTGACAGGAGAGGAGAATCAGAAGGAGGTAAAACGGGTGGGTTGGGATAAGAACAGTTAAGGAATTGAAATAAAGTAAACCATAATGAAAATACAATAACAACTTCCCAGGTAACTCCCCCAGTTTATGTACCGGCCATGACGTTCTGGGGTCTGGAACATCCCCCTGGCCAGTTCGGGTCACCTGTCCTGGCCGTGCTCCCTCCTGGTTTCTCGTGCAGCTCCTCACGGGCAGATCATGGGCAACTGAAAGGTCCTTGACTTGGGGTGAGCACGACTGAGCCACATTCGAAACATGGGTGTGTTATCACCGTTATTCTCATCCTAAATTCACACCAGGCAGGCTCGTCCCTGGCTCTCATACAGCCCAGCAAAGGCCCTAGGGTGTCTCATAGGGGAACAGCAGGGTTCAGCCTGTTTGTTCCAGCAAACCCCAGGGATGGCAAAGGGATTTGTCTTGTCTCTCTTGGCTGCCCCTCCAGATCTTCTCAGCTGCCTTCTCTTCTCTAGTCCTGTGCCCACCCCATAGGTTTTGATCCCCTTTTCCCTTGCATTGCAGAGTGATCCCTGAGAAAAGGACCTGGGAGACAAACATGCAATTCATTGTAGGACTTGGTAAGCACTGTATTTCTTCTGTTTAGACAGTGATAGAAGAGGAAATAACTGATTTTAAAAACCCCATGTACATCAGAGGTTTGAGTAGTATAAGGGATATTGTGTATCCCAAAAAAGGTTCTTCATGCATTCTTGAAATCCAGAGGGAAAAATCCCCAATAAATTTCCTTTTTTTTTCTATTTCTTTCCATGTGAACCCAGTGGGCAGAAATGGAGAGCTGGTGGCAAGGTGTCCTAAGGAAAGTATTTGGGTTCCTAAGTAGGTGTGCTGGATCCCGTTCCTCTTGCCTGTGGTCATCTGAAAGTCTTTCAGAAGACAGGCCCAAAGGAAAAGGCCAAGGGACAGTGAAGGGCCCTGGGAGGTGCCTCTCCACTCCTGCAGTGTGGAGGAGGAGTGTCTCACTCTTGGGGGTGACTCTGTTCTGGTGGGACTGTGCACAGGCACCTGTGTGGTGCCTGAATGCTGTGGCAGCCGAGGCAGCTTCTGGGCCAGGAGAGCCGGAGTGGCCTCGAAGGTCAGAGCCCCCCCAGCGCTGCTGTCGGGCTCCTGGCGCACAGGACCTTGTGGTTCCAGGGCCAGCTGGGTGGTGTGTTCTTCCCAGAACCTGCTCAATGCATTCCAGGAGTTCCTCAGGGAAAGGTCCTTGTTAAATGTGCTCTTTTTGTTTGGTTTTGTTTTCATGTGACCCTGATACCCAGTTGCTGCGGTTGGTGTGGAGCTGCTCAAGGTGCTCATAGACGAGCTCAGGAAGCGAGCAGGTGAGTGAGGTGATGCCATTGCTGGTGCCTGTGCTCATCCCTGGGAACCTGCAGGATGGGAGGTGTTATCCCTAAGAGAAGCGAAGCCTCCCTCTGAGCACGTTACCTGGAGAACCCCTTCAGTGCACAGCACAAGGCCTGGCCTTTGGGGTGGGGTGAGTTTGGTCAGAGGGACGTCCCTCTGGAAGAGATCAGTGATGGTGCCCACAGTGCATCAGCTTGGGAATTGCCCAGCCCTGTTTTTCAGGGATGAGTGAGTTCTTTACCAAGGCTGCTGAAATTAGAAAGGGTTCTCTAAAGAAAAAGGTGTAGAGCACACAGATTAGTAAACAGGCCAGACTGAGGGAACTGAGTCTGAGTTTCTTGTTCCCTCCCTGCATGAAGAACTAAGGCAAAAAAACCCATTTCCAGGTTGCACCTTGAGTGCAAGGTTGAATTCCTCTGGAGGGAGTAATTCTCAGGAGGAGAGAGGAATTAAAAAGACAACCTGCAGGAAGGCTTAAGAAGAGACCCTCAAGGAGAGACTTGAAACCAGAGGATTTGAGCATCCTCAGGGCAGATGGGTGGTCTCCCCTTCAAGGGGGTGGTGTCAGTCTCCCATTGAAACCTGTTCATTTTCACAGAAAGAAAAAGGGAGGCCAAGGCCTTAAAGGTCCATGAATCATGCACGAAAGAGGACTTGCAGGAGCTCATCCAACAAATGAAAGCTATGTTTGAAGATCTCCAGAAATTGCAAGAACCCAGTAAGTGTGACATTCAGCTGCTCAGAGCAGACCTGAACAAGGAACAAGGTGAGCAGGGCCATTCCCAAGCAGACTTCCATCTCTGTGAACATCAAAGCTGCTCTACAGGCAAACCACTCTGAGAGCTCATCCTGCACAGCTCCTCAGAGGGGATGGAGAAGGACAGCCCTGCCATGGGGAACAGCTTTGGTGATCCCTGAGCCTGAAACAGCTCCATGCTGAAGTGTTCTCTGCAGGTGGTCATGGCCACACTTGTCTCTCCTCTCTGCAGACGGTGTGTGCTGTGAGTTCTCTAATGCCTGATAGTTGTTAAGGTTCCTCCCTTGAAGTCCTGTCACCGTCTCTCTCCCTTTCCCCACGTCCCTTCTCCTACTCCCCACTGCTGGGCCATGTTGGGGCACATGTGAGACCAACCTTGTCTTCCTCTTGAAGATGAACAAGGAGACCCAGTGCCATGAGCACTGGAGGTGTCTGTGAGCACAGGGGCCCGTGGAGAACAGCTCTCCCTGCAGGAGCTGGTGCTGGGAAGGGGAAGGAGCCAGCTGGGGCACAGACACCACTGTGGGCCTGCTGAGACCCAGATGGTGCCCCCTGGCCTTGCTGAGGCAGGACAGAGAGTGTGTTGGGAACAGCCTATTGCACCCAGGGCAGGGACAGGTGAGACAAGATGGGCCTCACCTGCCTGTGGGTGCTGTTGTGGCTGCAGGAGCAAAACTCTGGCAGTGAGCAGCCCAGAACAGTGCAGGAAACCCCTTGACTTGCTGAGGGTTCAGGCCTGTGTGGCCTTAGAATGAAGCCTGTGGCCCACTTTTCAAAGCTGAAGCCAGATTTACTGAGCTGCAGAAAGCACCAGTGGGAGTTTGCAAAGGGAAGAGAATGTACTCTTGAGTTTCTTGTGCCCTTCCTTCTAAAAGTCAGAGGGCAAAGGAAAAACCATTTCCAGATTGTGCCTCCATCACAAAATTGACTTCCTGTGAGCTGAGGATTTCTGAGGGGGAGTGAGGAAGGAAAATACACACCTAGAAGAGCCCTGAGAAGAGACCCTCTGGCAGGGAGCTCAAATGAGAGCCTTTGGGCATCCTTGTGTCAGAGAGCTGCTCTGCCTCTCAAGGAGGAAACCTGAGTGTTATGGGGTTCCTGTCAATGCTCCTTCCCAGCAGCACAGGAGCTCCAAGCCCGTGTTTCTAAGGGCAGTCAGTGGTGCTGAGACTCCTTTCCACAGACAAAAGCTGGAAGAGAAAACAGTCTCCATGTCCCAGGTGAGTGGTCTCCCCTTCGGTGGGAGAGTGTCAGTCTCCTGAGACATCTCTTTGTTCATAGGAAAGACAGAGAAGGGAAATACCCCAAAGGCTCAGGGATCCAGGATGGAGGAGACCCTTCAGCAACTCTGCCAAGAAATGAAAGCTGTGCGTGAAGATCTCCAGAAAGGGCAGGAATCCAGTAAGTGTGATATTCAGCTTCTCAGAGCAGACCTGAACAAGGAACAAGGTGAGCAGGGCCATTCCCAAGGAGACTTCCATCTCTGTGAACACCAAAGCTGCTCTACAGGCAAACCACTCTGGGAGCTCGTCCTGCACAGCTCCTCAGAGGGGATGGAGAAGGACAGCCCTGCCATGGGGAACAGCTTTGGTGATCCCTGAGCCTGAAACAGCTCCATGCTGAAGTGTTCTCTGCAGGTGGTCATGACCACTCTTGTCTCCCTCATGGCAACACTTTTCCTCATTTTGCAAAGGGAGGAAAATGTGCCCTGAGTTTCTTTTGCCCTTCCTGCTAAAAGTCAGAGGGCAAAGGAAAAACCATTTCAGATTGTGCCTCCATCACAAAATTGAATTCCTACCAGCTGAGGATTTCTGAGGGGGAGTGAGGAAGGAAAATACACACCTAGAGGAGAGCCCTGAGAAGAGACCCTCTGGCAGGGAGCTTAAATGAGAACCTTTGGCCATCCTTGTGTCAGAGAGCTGCTCTGCCCCTCAAGGAGGAAACCTGAGTGTTGTGGTTACAAAGCCAGGGTGTGGAGCTTTGGCTCTTGGGGTGGGGTGAGTTTGATCAGAGGGACATCCCTCTTTGACCAGAGACACGTCCTGCTCTAGCAGAGGGTCTCCCTCTCAATTGGTAACGCTTGACAGACATAACACAGCACTTCTGGGATGTCCTTTCCTTCCCTTGACCACTAAAGGAGGAATCTCAAGCTGGGCTTTCCTCCAGGGGCGAAAGGGAGAAGCCTTTCCGTGCAGGTGAGTGCCAGGACTTGCCCACACTACCTGGAAACCAAACCCTGCCTAACACAAAGAAGATACCAAGGCCTGTTGTGCCTGAGGGCCCAGCACAGTGAGGTCAAATAATCCCATCTGTCTCTAAATTCCCACTTCCAAGGGCCTCCAGCCAGTGCTTTGTTGTATTTCCCAGCCCATGCAGGCCCCCAGGGTGCAGAGCTGCCCCAGCAGTGGCTTTACCAGCCCAGCCCAGCCCAGGCTGGGCTCTGCTGGATCCCATGGTCCCCAGGTTGTAAGGCAGCTGTTTGTCTGTCCCTGCTGTTTGCAGCTGGGATGGGGGCAGGGGAATGTTCTTCCCTCAAGGAACACTTGGAAATCAGCATGGCCTGGGCTCTCAGCCATGACCAGGCCGTTGGGGAGTGAGGGGGCAGTGGGGTTCCTGTCAATGCTCCTCCCCAGCAGCACAGGAGCTCCAAGCCCGTGTTTCTAAGGGCTGCCAGTGGTGCTGAGACTCCTTTCCACAGACAAAAGCTGGAAGGGAACACAGTCTCCATGTCCCAGATGGGTGGTCTCCCCTTCATGGGGGCAGTGACAGACTCGTACTGACATGTGTTTTTTTCACAGGAAAGACAGAGGAGGGAAATACCCCAAAGGCTCAGGGATCCAGGATGGAGGAGACCCTTCAGCAACTCTACCAAGAAATGAAAGCTGTGCATGAAGATCTCCAGAAAGGGCAGGAATCTGCAAAGCAGGATATTCAGCTGCTCAGAGAAGACCTGAACAAGGAGATGGGTGAGCAGGGCCATTCCCAAGCAGACTTCCATCTCTGTGAACACCAAAGCTGCTCTACAGGCAAACCACTCTGGGAGCTCGTCCTGCACAGCTCCTCAGAGGGGATGGAGAAGGATGGCCCTGCCATGGGGAACAGCTTTGGTGATCCCTGACCCTGAAACAGCTCCATGCTCTGCAGGTGGTCATGGCCACACTTGTCTTCCTCATGGCAACACTTTTTCTCACTTTGCAAAGGGAGGAAAATGTGCCCTGAGTTTCTTGTGCCCTCCCTGCTAAAAGTCAGAGGGCAAAGGAAAAACCATTTCCAGATTGTGCCTCCATCACAAAATTGAATTGCTGTGAGCTGAGGATTTCTGAGGGGGAGTGAGGAAGGAAAATACACACCCAGAGGAGAGCCCTGAGAAGAGACCCTCTGGCAGGGAGCTTAAATGAGAGCCTTTGGCCATCCTTGTGTCAGAGAGCTGCTCTGCCCCTCAAGGAGGAAACCTGAGTGTTGTGGTTACAAAGCCAGGGTGTGGAGCTTTGGCTCTTGGGGTGGGGTGAGTTTGGTCAGAGGGACTCCCTCTCAATTGGTAACGCTTGACAGACATAACACAGCACTTCTGGGATGTCCCTTCCTTCCCTTGACCACTAAAGGAGGAATCTCAACCTGGGTTTTCCTCCAGGGGCGAAAAGGGAGAAGCCTTTCCGTGCAGGTGAGTGCCAGGACTTGCCCACACTACCTGGAAACCAAACCCTGCCTAACACAAAGAAGATACCAAGGCCTGTTGTGCCTGAGGGCCCAGCACAGTGAGGTCAAATAATCCCATCTGTCCCTAAATTCCCACTTCCAAGGGCCTCCAGCCAGTGCTTTGTTGTATTTCCCAGCCCATGCAGGCCCCCAGGGTGCAGAGCTGCCCCAGCAGTGGCTTTGCCAGCCCAGCGCAGCCCAGCCTGGGCTCTGCTGGATCCCATGGTCCCCAGGTTGTAAGGCAGCTGTTTGTCTGTCCCTGCTGTTTGCAGCTGGGATGGGGGCAGGGGAATGTTCTTCCCTCAAGGAACACTTGGAAATCAGCATGGCCTGGGCTCTCAGCCATGGCCAGGCCGTTGGGGAGTGAAGGGGGCAGTGGGGTTCCTGTCAATGCTCCTCCCCAGCAGCACAGGAGCTCCAAGCCCGTGTTTCTAAGGGCTGCCAGTGGTGCTGAGACTCCTTTCCACAGACAAAAGCTGGAAGAGAAAACAGTCTCCATGTCCCAGATGGGTGGTCTCCCCTTCATGGGGGCAGTGACAGACTCGTACTGACATGTGCTTTGTTCACAGGAAATGACAGAGGAGGGAAATACCCCAAAGGCTCAGGGATCCAGGATGGAGGAGACCCTTCAGCAACTCTGCCAAGAAATGAAAGCTGTGCGTGAAGATCTCCAGAAAGGGCAGGAATCTGCAAAGCAGGATATTCAGCTGCTCAGAGCAGACCTGAACAAGGAGATGGGTGAGCAGGGCCATTCCCAAGCAGACTTCCATCTCTGTGAACACCAAAGCTGCTCTACAGGCAAACCACTCTGGGAGCTCGTCCTGCACAGCTCCTCAGAGGGGATGGAGAAGGACAGCCCTGCCATGGGGAACAGCTTTGGTGATCCCTGAGCCTGAAACAGCTCCATGCTGAAGTGTTCTCTGCAGGTGGTCATGGCCACACTTGTCTCCCTCATGGCAACACTTTTCCTCATTTTGCAAAGGGAGGAAAATGTGCTCTGAGTTTCTTGTGCCCTTCCTGCTAAAAGTCAGAGGGCAAAGGAAAAACCATTTTCAGATTGTGCCTCCATCACAAAATTGAATTGCTATGAGCTGAGGATTTCTGAGGGGGAGTGAGGAAGGAAAATATACACCTAGAAGAGAGCCCTGAGAAGAGACCCTCTGGCAGGGAGCTTAAATGAGAGCCTTTGGCCATCCTTGTGTCACAGAGCTGCTCTGCCCCTCAAGGAGGAAACCTGAGTGTTGTGGTTACAAAGCCAGGGTGTGGAGCTTTGGCTCTTGGGGTGGGGAGTTTGGTCAGAGGGACGTCCCTCTTTGACCAGAGACACGTCCTGCTCTAGCAGAGGGTCTCCCTCTCAATTGGTAACGCTTGACAGACATAACACAGCACTTCTGGGATGTCCCTTCCTCCCCTTGACCACTAAAGGAGGAATCTCAACCTGGGCTTTCCTCCAGGGGCAAAAGGGAGAAGCCTTTCCGTGCAGGTGAGTGCCAGGATTTGCCCACACTACCTGGAAACCAAACCCTGCCTAACACAAAGAAGATACCAAGGCCTGTTGTGCCTGAGGGCCCAGCACAGTGAGGTCAAATAATCCCATCTGTCTCTAAATTCCCACTTCCAAGGGCCTCCAGCCAGTGCTTTGTTGTATTTCCCAGCCCATGCAGGCCCCCAGGGTGCAGAGCTGCCCCAGCAGTGGCTTTACCAGCCCAGCGCAGCCCAGCCTGGGCTCTGCTGGATCCCATGGTCCCCAGGTTGTAAGGCAGCTGTTTGTCTGTCCCTGCTGTTTGCAGCTGGGATGGGGGCAGGGGAATGTTCTTCCCTCAAGGAACACTTGGAAATCAGCATGGCCTGGGCTCTCAGCCATGACCAGGCCGTTGGGGAGTGAGGGGGCAGTGGGGTTCCTGTCAATACTCCTCCCCAGCAGCACAGGAGCTCCAAGCCCGTGTTTCTAAGGGCTGCCAGTGGTGCTGAGACTCCTTTCCACAGACAAAAGCTGGAAGAGAACACAGTCTCCATGTCCCAGATGGGTGGTCTCCCCTTCATGGGGGCAGTGACAGACTCGTACTGACATGTGTTTTTTTCACAGGAAAGACAGAGGAGGGAAATACCCCAAAGGCTCAGGGATCCAGGATGGAGGAGACCCTTCAGCAACTCTGCCAAGAAATGAAAGCTGTGCGTGAAGATCTCCAGAAAGGGCAGGAATCTGCAAAGCAGGATATTCAGCTGCTCAAAGCAGACCTGAACAAGGAGATGGGTGAGCAGGGCCATTCCCAAGCAGACTTCCATCTCTGTGAACACCAAAGCTGCTCTACAGGCAAACCACTCTGGGAGCTCGTCCTGCACAGCTCCTCAGAGGGGATGGAGAAGGACGGCCCTGCCATGGGGAACAGCTTTGGTGATCCCTGACCCTGAAACAGCTCCATGCTGAAGTGTTCTCTGCAGGTGGTCATGGCCACACTTGTCTTCCTCATGGCAACACTTTTTCTCACTTTGCAAAGGGAGGAAAATGTGCTCTGAGTTTCTTGTGCCCTCCCTGCTAAAAGTCAGGGGGCAAAGGAAAACCATTTCCAGATTGTGCCTCCATCACAAAATTGAATTCCTACCAGCTGAGGATTTCTAAGGGGGAGTGAGGAACGAAAAATACAGCCAGAGGAGAGCCCCGCTATTTCCTTTTCAAATTGTTATTTTTGTACTTTCATCTCCTCATTTTATGGAGAGGACATAATAAAACATGTGCCTTCGTTACTGGAGGGGAGTAGGGAGAGGTTGAAACCAAAGAAGAGTGACTTGTTTAGAATCTCAGTCCACCAGTAACTGTGCAAAGCCACCACAGTCAGTGACCCAGGATCATTGCTCTTTCTTCACAGACAGGAAAATTGAGAAAATGGCAAGGGCCCAGGAGTCCAAGATGGACGAAGGAATTCCAGCAGTTCTGTCAAAGAATTCAAGGTCTGGAACATGAATTACATGTGAGGCTGGTATCCCAACAGCACAACCTTCAGCTGCTCAGAGCAGAGACTGGGATGGAACAAGGTGAGCAGGGCCATTCCCAAGCAGACTTCCATCTCTCTGAACACCAAAGCTGCTATGCAGGCAAACCACTCTGAGAGCTCGTCCTGCACAGCTCCTCAGAGGGGATGGAGAAGGACGGCCCTGCCATGGGGAGAGGCGCTGAGAAGCTGCCTTCAGTCATGGAATCACCACCACAATCCCTCCCGTGACTAAAGGCTGCTTGTCTGGGCCTCTGCCCACGGGGAACAAACAGTTTTTGTGATCTGGGACACTCAAACAGCTCCATGCTGAAGTGTTCCCTGCAGGGGGTCAGGGCCCCTCCCCTCTCCCTTGTCTTTGAGGACAGTGAGGACAGCTCTGAGCTGATGTGTGGTAAAGGTGTCCACCTCCCAGCCCTGCTACGCACTCACCTCCCTCATGACAGGGTTGTCTGCCATGGCCCAGAGATGCTGTCTGGAGACGTGGAGGGGGATGATCCCTATCCCCCATCCTGCCCCCAGGCTTTGCCAAGCCCTCAGGAAGGCTCACAGAGCCTGTGCTCTGTCCCCAGCCCTGCTGCAGTCAACCCATCCAACCAACGGAAGGAAGCTGGTAAGGAATAAGTGCAGGTACCAGTCCAGGCTCAGGGCTGACCTGCTGGAAAGTAGCTGTGCAGAGAAGGCCCTGGGGGTTCTGGGGGACAAAGAGTTGGCCAAGGGTCAGCAATGGCCAAGAAGGCCAAAGGCTGCCTGGGCTGCCTTAGGAAGAGCTTTGCCAGCAGGCCAAGGGAGGAGCAGCCCTGGGGAGGCACACCTGGAGTGCTGTGTCCAGTGCTGGGTTCCTCAGTACTTGGGAAACATGGAGCTCCTGCAGCGGGTCCAGCTGAGGCTGCAGAGGTGATCAGGGGCCTGGAGAGGCTGAGGGAGCTGGGCCTGTTTAGTCTGGAGAAGAGAAGTCTGAGAGGGGCCGTCATCCATGGACGGAAGTGTTTGAAGGGTCAGGAGGATGGAGCCAGGCTCTTCTGGGTGGTGCTGAGTAATAGGATGGGAGGCAATGGGCAGAAAGGGAAACAAAGCAATTTGCACGTGAACATGAGGAAGAACTTCCTTAGTGTGAGGGCGACTCAGCACTGGAAGCAGTTCCTAGAGTGACTGTGGCGTCTCCTCCTTTGGAGATCTTCAAAAGCCAACTAGAGATAATCCTGAATAATGGTCTCTAGGAGACCTTGCTTGATCAGGGAGGTTGGACTAGAAGACCTCCAGTGGTCCCTTCCAACCTTACCCAGCTGGTGATTTGCTGAGGGTTTCATTACATTTCCTAATTATTTCTGTGGACTTCTCTGGATATGCTCCATGGTCTTCTAATAAGTCTCCTCTCCTTGAGAGGATCTGGAATACTGGTCAGGTCATAGTTTCTTCTCTTACCGTTCTTTGCTCTGACCCACAAGCCTTGTTCTCAAAACTAAGACATCTCCTAGTGCCTATTAGTCACTGACACAGGGAAATAAGGAAGCAAGAGGTGGCACAGGACTATCAGTCACAGATGTGGGATCAAACCCTATTGTACTAATGTGTCCCATCTGGGTTGGACCAGATGCTCTCTGGAGGTCCCTTGCAACCTCTCCTTGTCTGTGTTCCTGTGATTCTGTACAGGGCATGAGACATCTAAAACCACAAGTTTCAGAATCTACAGATAATCCCGTCTGTCTCTAAATTCCCACTTCCAAGGGCCTCCAGCCAGTGCTTTGTTGTATTTCCCAGCCCATGCAGGCCCCCAGGGTGCAGAGCTGCCCCAGCAGTGGCTTTACCAGCCCAGCGCAGCCCAGCCTGGGCTCTGCTGGATCCCATGGTCCCCAGGTTGTAAGGCAGCTGTTTGTCTGTCCCTGCTGTTTGCAGCTGGGATGGGGGCAGGAGAATGTTCTTCCCTCAAGGAACACTTGGAAATCAGCATGGCCTGGGCTCTCAGCCATGGCCAGGCCGTTGGGGAGTGAGGGGCAGTGGGGTTCCTGTCAATGCTCCTCCCCAGCAGCACAGGAGCTCCAAGCCCGTGTTTCTAAGGGCTGCCAGTGGTGCTGAGACTCCTTTCCACAGACAAAAGCTGGAAGAGAAAACAGTCTCTGTGTCCCAAGGAAGAGTGGACGCCCTAGGAGAGAGACCAAAGCTCCTTCCCAGGGCAAATTCCTGGTGGAAAAGGATTCTAAAGCTGGGGAAGAGATCACTAACAGTGCCCACAGTGCATCAGCTTGGGAATTGCCCAACTCTTTCTTTTAAGGGATGAGTGAGTTCTTCTCCAAGGCTGCTGAAATTAGAAAGGGTTGTCTAAAGAAAAAGAAGTGTGGAGCACACAGATTAGTAAACAGGCCAGACTGAGGGAACTGACTCTGAGTTTCTTGTTCCCTCCCTGCATGAAGAAGTAAGGCAGAAAAGCCCTTTTCCAGGTTGCACCTTGAGTGCAAGGTTGAATTCCTCTGGAGTGAGTATTTCTCCAGAGGAGAGGAATTAAAAAGACAAACCTGCAGGATGGTCTAAGAAGAGACTCTCAAGGAGAGACTTGAAACCATTGAGGATTTGAGCATCCTCAGGGATGATGGGTGGTCTCCCCTTCATGGGGACAGTGTCAGTCTCCTACTGAGAGCTCTTTTTTTTCACAGAAAGAAGAAGGGAGGCGAAGGCCTCAAAGGTCCAGGGATCATGCACGAAGGAGGACTTGCAGGAGCTCATCCAACAAATGAAAACTATGTTTGAAGATCTCCAGAAATTGCAGGAATCCAGTAAGTGTGATGTTCAGCTGCTCAGAGCAGACTGGAACAAAGAATTAGTTGATCAGGGCCATTCCCAAGCAGACTTCCTTTTCTCTGAACACCAAAGCTGCTCTACAGGCAAACCACTCAGAGAGCTCGTCCTGCACAGCTCCTCAGAGGGGATGGAGAAGGATGGACCAACAATTTTTTTCCACACATTTATTGGGAATTTCTCATGTTGCAGCCTGTGCCTGTTAGCTCTTACCTGATGAAGGCACATCTCCAAGAAGATGCTTTATGGGGAAAGAAGTGTAGCAAGGGCATTGAGCCCCAAACCAGTCCCCGAGTCTTACAGACATTGTTACCTGGGGTGGTGGTGGAGTCTCCATCCTTGGAGATAATCTAAAGCCCCTGGATGAGGTTCTGGCCATCCAGCTCCAGGTGTCCCATCTGGGTTGGACCAGATGCTCTCTGGAGGTCCCTTGCAACCTCTCCTTGTCTGTGTTCCTGTGATTCTGTACAGGGCACGAGACATCTGAAAACACAAGTTTCAGAATCTACCAAGTCAGATGTAGCTGGATCTGTACCCAATTCCTGTGTGTGTTTAATTTTCACTTCCTCTTGGCTCTTCAATCTTTTGCAGGTGTGCTGATAGAAAGTGCATCAGGAGACAAGGGCACTGATAGAGAGGCATAGACAGCTCCCAAGGTGGTGACGTATTGATCAACCAAATTAAAGTCTGGCACTCATTACATTTCTCTGGAGCTTGGCCCCCCAGCCCCTGCACTCCCTGGGCTCGCTGTGTTGGGAAGTGCTTGTGCTGCCGGAAGACTGAGATAATTTTTCTGGTTTTTCTCCCTCCTGTGAGCTGGTTCCTCCTGTTCCAGGGCAGATCCATCGACTGCCCGGTTTCAACAAGTGAAGGGAACAGCAGCCAAAGTGCAACCCAGAGGGGAGCAGCTGAATTACCCAGTGAGCTCCACACAAAATCTGCGGGAAAGGTCCTGGGAATCCTGATTTTTAAGTGTTTTTTGTGTGTATGAAGAATCTGGGATGTACAGCAATGGGGGAACCATTTCACCATTGCAATCCTGATTTTTCTGGGATATGTTTACTACGCTCCCATTACCTGTCTTCTTTCCTGCTTCTGTTTTTAGTTAATGTGTATTGATACAAGTGTAGAATTAGCGTGTTCCTCCTGAGAAACCTGAACTCTGAACATCTTGCTCCAGGTTTATTCTGGACACTTAGATGTGGGAACAAGCTGAGTCAGATGCACCTGCATTCAGTTCATTGGAGTCAAAAGGGAGTGTTTCGGCCTTAGAGCTGAGAAGGAGTGTGTGAATCAAAACATTGAGTTTGCAAAAAGTCCTGGGAATTCTGGTTAACTGGATGGCAACACCAGGTGCTGTTGACCCGAAGGGATTAATAAAAGGCGAACACAGAGAGAGCTCTGTGGAGAATCCTGAAAACCAAATCCTGGTGTGTGTGCAGGCTCATGTCTGTATCTTCTGTATTCAGTGACCCGACATTTTCTGTGTGTTGTGGGACTTTTCGACGACCACAACCCGACAGAGGTAACGGAGTTAGATGTGCCTGGACAAAGTCTGTCTCCACTTGGATTCATTTGCCACACTTACACCTGTGTCCTCTGTCCAGTTCTTAAAGCAGGTTTCATGAAAATAATAAATAAGATAGTGGAGAGAGAGGGAGAAAGGCTGTTCCTATTCCATTGAGTCTGTGTCTTGCCATCAGTTGTCATCTGACCATGGCAGGAATGTGTTTCATAAGAACTATGTGATTTAATAATACAAAGGCCTTAGTAAAAGTATTCCTCTCACATAGGTGCAAAACATCTTGAGGAGCATTTAGTTCTAGTCCACTTCCTTGGATAATCTCAACTGTTCAGGTGCTTCCTTTGCATAAAACAAGGAAGAAATAAGCAAAGAAGGAAGAAGCATCTTCAGGCTCAGGACAGAAGCAAAGTGAGCTGGTTCTTGCTGAACAACATTGTGCTGCTTTGCCCTGTTCCCACGGGCAAGGAATGACCAAGGGCCTCCTGGCAATAAACCTTGGGAGCCCCAGCCAAGTGTCTGTGTCTGTCTCTCCATGGCAGGGTGACCACACACATTTAGGTGCTCCATTTCTTCTCAGGTGGATTCCCTATCTGGGAAGTTCGTGTTCTGGAAGGCAAAGAGCAGGTGTGACCTGTTGCTCACAGGAGGGGAAGTAGGGAATGAGCATTTCCAGCAGCAGCACACCTGGCCCCTGGGTTCAGAACTGGACCTCGATCCCACTGTGGTTTCTGCACCCCAGCAGAGCTCTGCCCTTGTCCGCTTGGACAGACAGCGAATGGTCCCGGGACACGGAATGGCCCCGGGACAGGGAACGACCCATGGAACACGGAACAGCTGAGGGACATGGAACGACTGCTTCCTGCCCTGGATCTCACCACCGGGAGCGTTCGTTCCCGCCCTCGTGGGCAGCGAGGGGCGCTGGAGGGGCTTGCATTGTGAACCCCCTGCCCTCAAGTCACTCCTGGCACCGCTCCAGGTCTGTGTCAGGGATCGGTTGCTGCCCTGGGGCAGAGGGTTTGCTGCAGAGTTTGGGATTAAACCCAACAAATTGGAGCGGGGGGGAAGGGGGGAGAGGGGGGCGGGGGCAGCCCTGGAAATCAAGGCTTTGCTTCCACGGCTCTGCAGGGGCTTCCCACGCGGTCACGGCCTCCTTTGGGCATCCCCTGCTCCGGCCTGGGCTCCTCCCCGGGCTGCAGGGGCACCTCTGCTCCATGCTAGACTCATCCACAGGTCACAGGCCCTTCAATCAGGTTCTCACGGAGCTCCAGCCGGTTCAGAGCAGCAGCAATGCCTGGACCCCCGCCGGGCAGGGCACATCGCCAGGGCTGGGACTCCTAAAGCATTCCGGGCACATCGCCAGGGGCTGTTTCTCGTAAAGCGCGTGGCTTTCAGAAAAGGGAGGTGGGATTGTGTGCAAGGGGCGGGGGTGGGCGGGCACTCGGGGAGGCGGTGGCCGAGCTCGGGCGCGGCTCCGGGCGGTGGGACCCGCTCGGTCCCGCCGGGGCTCGGGGCTCGCTGCGGGTGGAGGGGGCGGGAGGCGCCGCGGGGAGCGGGGCTGGCGGGCTCGGCCCCCCCGTGTCCCCTCGGCAGGGGCCGCGCAGGGAGCGGCTGCCCGCGGGCTCCTCCTCCCCGCTGAGCCCCGGCGGGCTCGGAAGGAGCCGCTGCCGCAGCAGCGCTGCCTCGTCCCGGCTCCTCTCGGAAGGAGAGATGTGGCTGCCCTACAGCAGGGCAATGTTCGCGGCCAGCCGGGACCGAGCTTCGAGCCACCTGGGCTGGAGGGAGGCGTTGCTGGGCTGCAGACTGCCTGGGCAGGGGCTGCTGGGCACAATCCTGAGCCCCCTCGGGGCTGCCGGTTCCTCCTCCTTGGGAGGCTGACCCCGTTCTGCAGCTGCCCTGGGCCAGGAGCTTCCAGGCCATGGCAGCTGCATGTCACGATGGGCACACGACAGGGAGCTTGTCCTCAGCAGCTGTAGAGCCAGAGGGGGCCGGGGCCGGGTCCTGAGCTGGCATCGCCCTCCTGAGCCCAGGTGTCCTGCAGGGCCGAGCCCAGCTGTGCCCTCTCATCATGGCCCATTCAGTCTGCCCCGACAGTGGGGGTAAAACTGCACCCAAGGCTGAGCTGAACGAGGCTTTGTCACCATTTTTTGATGCCTTGAGCACAAAATCTGGTTTGTCGTGGGCAGAAAGATGGCACTTGTTCCTCTGTAGTGAGTCAAGGGAAGGAGGGTAAATTCTGCTCCGTTGATGGGATTGCAGAGGATCCCTTGGGTTCCCAGGACGGATGGACCAGGATGGGAAAATAACCACAGGGTTATTTTGTGTGCAAATTCACTGGAAGTCCCCTGCTACCCGAATTGTCTTCTGCAAGGATGGGGTGGAGATGAGCAGCTTGAAAGCTTAAGAGAAGAAGGGGAGCTACTCCATGCTCTTCACCATGACCGGGGAGCACAGGGACATCCACATGTGGACACCATTCCAAGGACAACAGCAACCCAGTGAGGAACTCGGCAGATTCTGATTTTGAGAGGTGAGACATGGAACTGAGGCACAGACAAGACACACTCTGCAGTCCCCCAGACCAGGTGAGTGAGAGGACCCTGTCCTACCCCATGGCATGTCCCTGGGGGGATTGGGATGCTTGGGGGGATTGTCCAGTTTTTTGGACAGTTGAGGCTCTGAGGTCTCAGCATCAGCAGCCCCCGACATGCACCCCAAGCTCCAACCTTCCCCCAGCAAAGGAGCCTTTTGGCAGAAGATTACTTGCATCAGGGACAGTTTGGGTTGGGTTTGTGGTTCCGGGTGAATGTCTCTGGCTCTCTAAAGCACTTCAGCATCTGCCAAGTCAGACACTATGGCCAGAACCCCCTCAGTTCCAAGCTGAACCATCCCCCAAACCCCTCCCTGAAAGAGGGAACCTCCCCCTTCAAGCAGCACGAGAGCACAGGAGCTGAGGTTGCATCGCTGAACCCTCCCCAGGCCTTGCAGGTGCTGGTGCCACGGCCCAGGACATCTGCAGCTCCCAAGGGGATGGTGAGCACAGGGACAGGTCCTGTAAAGGGAGACGTGTGGGGCTGGAGATGGGAAGGGAGAAGGGCTTTGTTACCCAGGTGTGAACTCCTGGAGAGGAAACAGTTCCTGTCACAGATCTGAGGCATTTTGCTGTTCTGACAACACTAACACTGTCTGGGGCAATACCTGTGCCTTCCCCCCAGGTGACCTCCCAGCTCCTGACCTCTCCATGAACCCCATGGCTACAGAGGAGGGGAACAGGTTTTGTTTTGGTGCCCAATTTTCTGGGAGTCTGCTGCCACCCAAATTGTCTTCTGCAAGGACGGGGTGGAGATGAGCAGCCTGGAAGCCCAAGAAATGCAGAAGAGCTACTCCATGCTCTTCCGTGGGACGAGGGTGAGCCCAGGGACAAACCCATGTGGATACCAGCACAAGAACAACAGCAACTGAGGGAGGAACTCTGCCCTCAGTGCTCCCCAGAAGCTGAAAGTCACAGGTGAGTTGTGGCACTGTGGAAAAGGCAGGGAAATGTCATCGGCCCCACAGACCTCAGGTGAGGGAGCAGACCCTGCCCTGCCCCATGGCATGTCCCTGGGTAGGAGGATGCTGGGGGTCACTGGGCAGTTCAGCCCAGCCTTTGCCACTGGGGACAACCCTCCCAGTCATGGGAGAGCATCCTGCTCCTCTCCTGCCCCTGCATCACAGCAAGGGGAGAGTGGTGGTGTCAGATCTAATGCAGAGCCACAGCTGGGCAGGGCATTCATTTCTTGATGCCCACAGTTGACAGAGGGTGGCTCAGGGGGTCCCCACAGTGTCTCAGGGTGGGCAGTACCTGGGGGAGCTGCAGGCTCTCAGCCTGTGCCTTTCTCCTCCCAGGCAGCGGGTCCAGCTCCCAGGTAGGCACAGCCACTGAAGGGCAGGGATTCCCTCCCTCCCACCCAAGGTCCCTCAGCACTGGGCCAAGGCTGCCCAGCTGCCCCCACGAGGACATTGGGAGGTTCATCAGCTGGGATCTATCTTGTGTCTGAGGTCATATCCTGCTCTCTGCTTCCACTCATCTTCCCCAACAGCTTCAAGATGTTTTTGCAGGACCTCATGATAGGCTTGGTGAGCACATCGCTCCTCCTCCTGGCTGCAGCCACCCACTGTTTTGTGGTGGAAGGGGAGTGATTTGGGGTATGGAGAGGAAAATTTGAGGCTGGAATTGTACTCTGATGTTGGCTGCTGCTGTCTGAGCCCTGCTACCTTAGGACGGCAGCGTCCTCCCCTCATTTCACAACCAGCTGAACCTCTCAGGCCTTTCCTTTGTCAAATGAGGCAAGGAAAGCTGTTGAGAAGACAAAGCCTTTCACAAAGAGGTTCTTGTGCTTAATGCCAAAGTCGGGAGGGAGAGACCAAATGCATCCCTGCCCCAGGCACACATTGGCTCCCATCCCCTGGACACAAGAATGGAGTGTCTGAGCTGGCCTGAGTGGAACCAGCACAGCTCCTCCCCACTCTGGCTGTGCTCTGCTACTGAGAGCTTGGGAGAGGCCAGGCTGGGAAATGGAAGTCACTGTTTTGTAGGGTGGGCTTGAAAAATCCCTCTCTGAGTGAGGTGTGGAGGTTCAGCTCATCATCCTCACTGTGTGGCTCAGAGAATGGAAAACAAGAGCTGTGCAGGATCTCTGCCTCCAACCTCTGCCTTTTTTTTCCTTGCAGGGACCTGCAGAGAGAGATGCCAAAGCTGAGCAGCAATCCCTGTGGGCTGTGGGGCTGTGGGGTGATGGAGATGGGGCATCCCAGGCCCCCTGGTGGGGCAGGGACCACTGGGGAAAAGAATCAAACCAAAACTGAAGGCAAAGGGCCCAGCTCCCTGCAGCTCTCCTGTATCCCAAGGCCAGAGGCTTGTGCAGGGCTTCAGCCAGCAGGTGAAATAAAGACCTTTCCTTTTTCCCTCTCAAACTTCACGTGCAAGAGCTGAACAGCAGCACAACCTCTGTCCCGGTGAGGCCCTCCCTCAGCCAGCCCAGGGAGCTCCAGCACAGCCAGTGCCCAGGGAGAATCACCCAGCCCGGCCTGTTCTCTCTGACAGAGCTCCTGAGCTGGGAAGATGGGGCTGGGAGTTCCAGGCTGGGCTTGCTTGGGCTTTGCAGGGCTGGGAGCTGGGAGCATTGGGGCTGCTCCTCCAACTCCTCATTGTGTTCTCCTCCTTTCCCTTCCCAACCCCACTTGCACCTCCCACGGCACATGGGGTTTACAGACATCCCTGTAACTCCCATTGGGTTTGTCCCTGTGTTCAGGAATCTGCCCTGAGCCAACCCCTGGGGTCATCTGCACCAGTTCTGGTGGGGATTGGCAGTGCTTGGCTTGACAGGGCAACACCTCCACAGCTCCGCCTCTGCTGGAGGACAGAGAGCTGCTCTTGCGGGACGTATCACCTGACCCTTGTCCTTGTATGAGGCAGAAACATCCCCTTTCTCTTGCCCTTCTCGGTGTGTGGGGCGAAAATCGCCCTTGTCAGGGAGCCCCTGCAGGCTCTGCTCCTCCGGTGATCCAACAGCGGCCCCTGCTGACCGTGATTGGAATTGCACCAAAAAGCGAGGAATACCGGACTGTGTCCTTTTTCTTGAGGGGGATTTTTGGTGCGGGATTATTTGGTTTGTTTTCTGTTCTTTCATTGTTCTGCCAACACACATATATCCTTTAATAAAGGGCTATTATTTTTAGTTTTTCCATACTTTCGCACTTGCAGTCTTGTAATTTTGGATTTACAACTGCTTAGAGGGAGTAGTTTGGTCTTCCTCCTAACTCATCCTCCTTAGCCAAACACTTGTGTTTCATTAAACTGAGAAAGGTGCAAATTCATGCTTTGTTTATAGCCCAGAGAGATCTTGCAGGCTCTTCCCATTTGCCTCTGCCCCACTCAGAGAACTTGTGTGGACACCTTCCCTGCCTGCACCAGGTGATTTCACAAAACTGGGAGCAGGGGTATTTCTTAGAGAAGGACCTGAGGGTGTTTTGAGGCTTCTCCAAGCAAATATTTCCTTCAGGAGAGCTAAAGACAGTGGGGGGAACAGCAGAAATGCAGCTCCTCCAGGAATTTCAATGCCTCCAGGAATTTCCAGCACACGCCCACAGATCCTCCCAGAGGGGTGAGGCAGACATAAATGCTGGATGGGAATGCCCTGTTTGGGATAACTTAGGAGATGGCTGCATCCCCTCTCCCTTACCCAGAGGCTGGAGATGCTGCTGTCTGGGAGCAGGAGGTGCCTGTGTGGGGGTTCAGCACCGCTGGCTCGGTGCAAGTACAAGAAGCGTTTGGACGACACTCCCAGGCACATGGTGTGACTCTGGGGGATGGTCCAGGGAAGGTTGAAGTTCACAAGGATGACACATGGGGACAGCAGGGAGCGCAGGGCAGGGAGAGCATCAGAGGGAACTGATGGGCATGGGGATGTCTCCAGGCTGGGCTCTCCCAGTGCTCAGTGACCCCATCTTTCCAGGATGAGGGTGCTGATGGGGGTGGACAACAAGAGGAGCAAGGTGAGGACACAGCACAGGATTCAGATCCAGAGGGGAATGGCTGACCCTGCAAGAAGGGTGGATCACAATGTGGACAAAACATATCCAGGAGGAAAGAACAGTAGAAAGGGCTGATGAGTTATCACTTGCCTCTGACAGGAAATATTGTCTTAGTCGAGGGGTTGTTGTCTGTTAGAGAAATGTAGAGCTCATGATTCTTGGTGTCCTGTGCAGGGACCATCCCAGACACTGAACTCCTCCCCCAGCTCCCATCTTGATCCTTTAGATGAATGTGGAACCAACCAACTCGTGCCAAACTGCCCAACTGGCTGACATGGGCTCTTAGGAAAAGAGAAGAGACCAGAGAAGGCATGATAGGGAGAGGAAGCAGTGAACAGGATATGCCATTCCAGCCCAGTGAGATCCCAGTTGATGAACCTCCTCATGTCCTGGTGGTGGCAGCTGGGCAGCTTTGGCCCTGATGCTGAGGGTCACTGAGTGTGTGAGGAGGGAATCATTCCCCATAGGTGGCTGTGCCTGCCTGGGAGCTGGACCAGCTGCCTGGGAGGAGAAAGGCACAGGCTGAGAGCCTGCAGCTCCCCCAGGTACTACACACACTTAGACACTGTGGGGATCCCAGATCCACCATCTGTCATCTGTGAGGATCAAGAAATGAACGCCCTGCCCAGTTGTGGCTGTGGAGAGAGCTCAGCCCCGTGCCCCTTCCACATTCCCATTACTGAGGATTTACTAGACAAGCATTTTCCCACCCATGTGGCTCCATTCCACATCTCCTTTTTCCCCTGTTTGACACCACCCCAAGCCCAGTTTTTCTGTGATTTGTGGTTCCAGGTGGATGGTTCTGATACCTAAAGAATTTCAGAACCTCCCAGGTGTTACACTCTGCCCTGAACCCATTGGGAAGTGTTGAAAATCACCGCCTTTTGTTCAGAGTCCCCTGGGGGCTGAAGGAAGCAATCATCCTCCTGCCTTCCCCAAAGCAGCTCTGCCCATCACTGCTGCACACCTGATCCACACAGCCTGTGTCCTTCCCTGTGCCCAGGACATGCACTGTCCTGCCCCTCTCAGCAGCACTCCAGTGCTCCTCCCTCCTAGACATATTTTGCCCACATTGTGACCCATCCTTCTTCCAGGGTCAGCCATTTCCCTCTGGATCTGGATCCTGTGCTGTGTCCTCAAAGTGCTCAAGGGTTGTGCTGCCACTACCCTGCTCTGCTTTGCTCAACTCCTGCTCTCTGTTCACACACAGCCCTGTGGAACTTCACAGAATCACACTCAATATTCCAAGTCGGAAGGGACCCACAAGGATCATCGAGGAATCCTCTACCAAAAATCCCCCTCAAAAAAAGGAAAAAGCCCGGTATTCCTCGCTTTTTGTTGCAATTCCAATCCCGGTCAGCAGGGGCCGCTGTTGGATCACCGGAGGGGCAGAGCCTGCAGGGGCTCCCTGACAAGGGCGATTTTCGCCCCCCACACCGAGAAGGGGAAGAGAAAGGGGATGTTTCTGCCTCATCCAAGGAGAAGGGTCAGGTGAAATGTCCCCCAAGAGCAGCTCTCTGTCTCCAGGAGTTTTAACCAAAACCTTCTGCACTGGGCTTGTGTGGGGACATCAAAACACAGCTGACATAAGAATATGCAGAGCTCTTTTTTTCTAAAACTGTAATGGCCAGTCTTTGCGAGCGAAGATCCGGGGAAGGTCTTTACACCTTCCAGCCTGCGCATTGGATTTTTTAGGTGAGACACAGAACTGAGTGGAACGGAGTCCACCCTTTAATCCTAAGGTTCATCTGCCGGGGCCAAGTCTAAAACTGTAACATTACGACAAACCTCCATCTGCCAACTGATGACAATTTTGATTCAGGAACAGATGGGACCCTGTGACCTCACATGATTTTAACACTCCAATGGCATGGGCCTTTCTGGGTACAGCCAGGGCTAAAATATACTTTTGGCTGGTGATTATTTTGATCAGTACAATGCAGGGAATAGATTGGATCTGGATTTATCCCTCAGACATTGTCAATACATGTGCCAGTCACAAAGATGCTTTTGGATCAAGGCATCCAGAACACATTTGTGATGGGCCTGGACCTGATGGAATGGTTGGGTGTGGACATGTTGGCATGGCCAGGGCTTGTGGGGAGGGGTTACCCTGCCAAGCCAAGCGAGACCAAGAACATCCCCGAGCAGGACATTTGCAATGGCACGTGTTCCATCCCATCCACACAAGACTCAGTCAGGATGTATCCAACAGGACAAAGCAGATGTCTCCACAGAATCTTGGGCTACCATTCCCTTGAGATATGGAAGACAGGTGGGATGGCATTCTGGGGTAGTGAGGCATTGGTTTTTTGGTGGCCAGGGAGCATTGCAGAATGGAGAGAACATGCCGTGATATCTGAAAGGGGCCGATGGCTCACGGGTGGGGCTGCACTGGGACACTGTGGGGTGTGTGTTCTTTGGTTTCCAGGGGCCATTACACCACAAAGAGTCCCATGGCAGACATGTTGGGTTGCATTCTTGGGGTATGGGGCATTAGTTCTTTGGTTTCCAGGGACCTTTCCGGAATGGAGAGGTTAGGTTGTGATATAACAAAGGGGCCAGTGGCACCCAGGTGGGTCTGCACTCTGGGGGAGTGGCACTCATGTTCTTTGGTTTCCAGGGGCCATTCTGGAATGGAGAGGATAGACCATGGCATCACAAAAAGGCCCAAGGGTGGGGTTCCACTCTGGCAATGTAGGGCACTGGTTCTTTGGTTGCCAACATCCATAGTCAAATGGAGGGGATATACCCTGACATCACAAATGGGCACACGGCACATGGCTTGGGCTACACTGTGGCATGGGAGCCGTTGGTTCCTTGGTTTCCAGAGGCCATTGTGGAATGGAGAGGATTGGCTGTGAAATCAGAATGGGGACCATGGTACGGTTGGGCTGTACTCTGGAGTGGGATGCATTGGTTCTGTGGTTTCCAGGGGTCAATCCAGAATGGAGAGGACAGACCATGACATCACAAAGAGTCCCATGGCAGACATATTGGGCTGCATTTTTGGGGTGTGAGGCATTAGTTCTTTGGTGTCCAGGGGCCATTCTGGAATAGAGATGACTGGCTGTAAAATCACAACTAGGCCAATGGCAAAAAGAGAAGCTGCAAGGTGGGGGTGTGGTGCATTGGTTCTTTGGTTTTCAGGCACCATTTTGGAATGGAGAGGGTAGGCCATGACATCATAAAGGCAACCATGGAAAACTTTTGGGGTTGCAGGGAGTTTCTGTGCTCTGCAGTTCCACCCAAGAAAGAAAGCCCTGAGCCTCTGTCTCTCAAGTGCAGTTGCTGCACCACTCTTGGCACTACACAAAGAAAAAGAGCTTTCTGTGCGTGCACCTTTGGACTGGGAGGTATCTTCATCCATATTGAACACCAGACCTAAACTGAAAAAATTTCTAAACCTGAACCTAATATTAAACCCTAAACCCAAACTGTAACCATATCCCTTACTCTAACCAAAACGTTATCTAAACCCTAATCCTAACCTAACCCTACCCTTACCCCAAACCCTAAACCCTAACCCTTAACCATAACCCTAAAACCTAAACCTAAACCAAAATCTAAGCCTAACCTTAAACCCTAACCACCTAACCCTAACCCTAACCCTAACCCCAGCCCTAACCCTAACCCCCTAACCATAACCCTTACCTCTAACCCTAACCCTAATCCTAACCCAACCCTTACCCTAACCCTAATGCTAACGTTAATGAAAGGGACATTGGTGACATCATTGGGGACGAGTGACATCACAGGGAATTGGTGAAAACAAAGAGACAGCTGTGATGTCACAGGGACATCGGTGACATCACATGGGACATCAGTGACATCACAAGTACATGGCTGACATCAAAGAGACATCAGTGACATCATTTGGTATATTGGTAACATCACAGAGGACAGTGGTTACATCACAGGGACATCAGTGACATCATTGGGTACCAGTGACATCACAGGGGACTGCTGAAAACAAAGGGACAGGCGTGGTATCACAGGGAAATCAGTGACATCACAGGGGACATCGGTAATTTCACAAGGACAGGGGTGACATCACAGTGACACCAGTGATATCATCAATGACAATGGTGACATCACAGGGGACAGAGGTGACATCACAGGGATGTGGGTGACATCACTGGGGACCAGTAACATCACAGGGGACTGGTGACAAAAAAGGAAAGCCCTGATGTCACAGGGACATTGGTGACATCACAGGGGACACCAGTGACTGCACAAGGGCAGGGGTGACATCACAGAGACACCAGTGACATCAGCAGTGACATTGGTGACAGGGACATCAGTGACATCACAGGGGCCTGGTGACATCACAAAGATATTGACGACATCACGGGGACAAGGTGCCAGCAGTGGGCACAGTGGTGACACCACATGGACAGCAGTGACATCATTGGGGACCAGTGACATCACAGGGGGCTGGTTAAAACAAGGGGACAACCATGACGTCACTGGAAAATCATTAACATCACAGGGACATGGTGACACCTCTGTGGACAATGGAGACATCACAGAGACAGCAGGGACATCATTGGGGACCAGTGACATCAGAGTGAGAACTGTCCTCTGACAACAGAGGAACAGTAGTGATTTCAGAGGGACAGTGGTGACATCACAGGGCTCTGGTGACATCACAGGGACATCAGTCACATCACAGGGACATGGTGGCACTGCTGGGGACAGTGGTGATATCACTGGGACAGCAGTGACATTACTGGAGACCAGTGACATCCCAGGGGACTGCTTACAGCAATGGGAAAGCCACCCTCGGTCTCTTTTCCTGTTCCTTCAAATACAACCTGCAGGGCAGCTTTCTACCATCTCTTGGGAATTGTGAAGATAGACCCGCTCCCATGTTTAACACCTCAGGCAAAACCACCCTGTTAACAGCTTTCCCAACCTTCCCCATCCTTTCCCAAAGCTGAGATGTGGAAAGAACAAGTGCCCTTGTCCCTGGCTGTGCTGCTGTGCTGGGAGTCTCTTCCCTCCAGCTCTGCACACAGGCACTGCCCCTGCAGCTCCAGAGAAGGGCTGAAGAAGCATCTTCAGCACAGAAATCAGAACAGGTGTATCAGGGATTGTTGATATGTTTTGGTCTGTGTTTGGCCCAGCCACCTGCAAAAGTTTTGTTCTTTGCCTGCCAAGTTCACTGATAAACGGGAGTTTAGTCCTTGGAGAGAGAGTTTTTGTGTAAACTGTTTGAATTGGTGTTCTGTGATTGGCTGGTTGTCTGTAGAGGACATTTGAAGGAGAAACTGAAGAGAAGAGGATGAAGTAAAACCCCCAGACCCAAATAGATCAGACCCCTCAAATGAAACAGCGCATGCGTGAGGGGAATTCCAAAGTATTCCCACATGCGCTGAAGGGGTGCACTTATAGAACCAAGGGGGTGGACTGAGAACTTTGGGAGCTTTGCTTCACACGAAGGACCATTTGTCTCTAGTGGGGACGCCTGCACGTGTGAGCCATCACCCCTCCAAGGGACGCAGCTGCTGGAGGGGTTTCTATGATATCGGGAGTGGGTGAGGTAACTTTCTTAGTGACCCCTGTGTGAGTCGGGTGTTTCATATTCTTATTGTTCTCTTTCTCTCGGGTGCCCGTTCCTTTTTTTTCCCCCTGGCCACCTTTGGTAATAAACATTGGGTTTTATTTTTGAGTTCACAGCAGTGTCTTGGTTTTCAATCTCGGTATCCTTTTGAAGTCACCCTGTTACAGATGTCACTGGTCCCCAAAGATTTCTCTGCTGTCCCTGTGATGTCACCACGGTCCCCTGTAATGTCACCCATGTCTTCGATGATGTCACTGGTGTCTCCGTGATGTCACCCCGGCCTTGTGAAGTCACCAATGTCCCCTGTGATGTCACAGATGTCCCTGTTAAGGTCACTGGTGTCTCTATGGTGTCATCACTTTCCCCCGTGATGTCAACAATGTCCCCAATGATGTCCTGCTGTCTCTGTGATGTCCGCACTGTGCCGAGCTGTGGCACCAGTTCCCCGTCATGTCACCTATGTCACAGATGTCCCTGTGACATCAAGGTTGTCTCTTTGCTGTCAACAGTCCTCTGTGACATCACTGATCCCCAATGATGTCACTTCTCCCCTGTGATGTCACCACTGTCCCCTGTGATGTCAGCAATGACCCTGATGATGTCACCTCTGTCATTGTGAAGTCACTGATGTCCCCTGTGATGTCACCGATGTCCCTGTGACAACAGGACTTAGCCTTTGTTCTTATTAGTCCCCTGTGATGTCACTGGTCCCCAGTGATATCACTGTGGTCCCTCTTATGCCACCACTGACGTCAGCGGTGGCACCTTGTCCCTGTGATTTCTCCAATGTCCCTGTAATGTCACCAATCCCTTGTGATGTCACCATTGGCCCTTGTGATGTCAGTAATGTCCCCGATGACTTAAATATTGTCTCTGTGATGTCACCCCTGTCCTTGTGAAGTCACCTAAGTCCCATGTGATGTCATCGATGTCCCTGTGACATCACGGCTGTCCCTCTGTTGTCACCTGTCCCCTGTGACCTCACTGTCACTGCTGTCCTTATGATACCACTGCTGTTCCCAGCAGTGGCATCATGTCCCTGCGATGTCACCATACCCCTGTGATGTCAAGGCTGTCCCTTTATTGTGACCAGTCCCCTGTGATGTCACTGACCCCAATGCAAAATACTCCTGTCCCCTTGATGTCACCACTGTCCCCTGTGATGTCACTGGTGCCTCTCTCATGTCATCCTTGTGTTGTGAAGTCACCAATCCCCTTTGATGTCACCCATGTCCATCTGACATCACTGCTTTCCCTTTGTTGTCAGCAGTCCCCTGTGATATCACTGGTCCCCAATGATGTCACCCATGTCAATGTGACGTCACCACTGTCCCCTGCGATGTCACCACTGTCTTCTGTGATGTCACCAATATCCTCGATGATGTCATTGTTGTCTCTGTAAATTCACCTCTGTCCTTGTGAAGTCACCAATGTCCTATTTGATGTGACTGATTTCCCTGTGACATCACAGCTATCCTTTCATTGTCACCAGTCCCCTGTGATGTCACTGCTGTCCCTGTGGTGTCACCACTGTCCCCAGCAGTGGCACCTTGTCCCCGTGATGTCGCCAAGGTCCCAGTGATGTAACCAGACCCCTGTGACATCACTGTTATGTCTGTCACATCACAGCTATCCTTTCATTGTCACCAGTCACCTGTGATGTCACTGGTCTTTAGTGATGTCACTGCTGTCTCTATGATTTCACCATTGTCCCCAGCAGTGGCACCTTGTCCCCGTGATGTCGCCAATGTCCTGTAACATCAGGGTTGTCCCTTTGTTTTCAACACTGCCCTGTGATGTCTCTGGTCCCCAGTGATGTCATCGACATCCTGTGATGTCACTACTGTGCCCTGTGATGTCACAAGTGTCCTAGATGATGACATTTGTGTCTCTGTGATGACACCCATGTTGTTGTTATGGCAGTGATGTCCCCTGGGACATCACAGCTGTCCCTTTGTGTTCATCAGTCCCCTGTGACATCACTGGTCCCCAATGATATCACTACTGTCCCTGTGATGTCACCAGTGTCACCAGTGATGTCACTGGTGTCTCTGAGATGTCATTCCTGTCCTTGTGAAGTCACTGATGTCCCCAATGATGTCACTGATGTCCTTGGGAGATTACGGCTGCCCCTTTGTTGTCACCAGTCTTCTGTGATGTCACTGGCCCACAATGATGTCACTGTAAGGTCACCACTCTCCCCTGTGATGCCACCAATGTCCTCCACGATATCACTGGTGTCTCTGTGTTGTTATCCAAGTCCCCTGTGATGTCATCGATGTCCGTGTGACATCACGGCTTTCCCTTTGTGGTCACCAGTCCCCAGTGATATGTCTGGTCCGCAGTCTCTGTGCTGTCTCTGTGATGTCACCACTGCCCCCAATGGTAATACCATGTCCCTATGATGTCACCGATGTCCCTGTGATGTCACTGATGTCCCTGTGACGTCACATCTTTCCATTTGTTGACAACAGTTGCCTATGATTTCACAGGTTCTTCTGTGATGTCACCACTGTCCCCTGTGACATCACGGCTTTCCCACTGCTGTAAGCACTCCCCTGTGACGTCACTGGTCTCCAATAACGTCAGTGCTGTCCCAGTGACATCACCACTGTCCCCAGCAGTGCCCCCATGTCCCTGTGCTGTGACTGATGTCCCAGTGATGTCACCAGTCCCCTGTGATGTCACCACTGTCCCTGTGACATCATTGCTTCCCTCTGTTGTGTCTCTGATGTCACTGGTTCCCAATGAGGTCCCTGCTGTCTCTGTGATGTGACCAGTGTCCCCTGTGATGTCACCAATGTCCCAGATGATTTTACTGGTACCTCTGTGATGTCACCACGGTCTCCTGTGATGTCACCAAAAGCGCTGCGACATCGTGGCTGTCCCTTTGTTGTCAACAGTCCCCTGTGAGGTCACTGGTCCCTAATGATGTCACCGATGTCCTTGTGATGTCACCAGTATCACCAATAATGTCATTGGTATCTCTGTGATGTCACACCTGGCCTTATGATGTCACCAGTGTCCCCTGTCATGTCACAGATGTCCCTGTTGATGTCATTGTTGTCTCTGTGGTGTCACCACTGTCCCCAGAAATGACACCAGGTCCCCGTGATGTCACCAATGTGCCTGTGACATCACTGCTCTCCCTTTTTCATTATAAGCCCCCTGTGATGTTACTGTTACCCAATGATGTAACCTCTGTCCTTGTGATGTCACCCATGTCCATGATGATGTCACTGCTGTCGCTGTGATGTCACCCCATCTTTGTGAAGTCACTAATAACCCCAGTGATGTCACCCATGTCCCTGTGATGTCACCAGTGACACTGATAATGTCACTGATGTCTCTGTGATGTCAACCCTTGCCTTGTGAAATCAGCGATGTCAGCTGTGATTTCACAGATGACCCCGTTGATGTCACTGGTGTGTCTGTGTGTCATCACTGTCCCCTGTGATGTCAACAATGTCCCCAAAGATGTCCTGCTTTCTCTGTGATGTCACCACTGTGCCGAGCCATGGCACCATATCCCCGTCATGTCACTGATGCCAGTGATGTCCCTGTGATGTTACGGCTCTCCCTTTACTGTCAACAGTCCTCTGTGATGTCACTGGTCCCCAGTGATGTCCCGCTGTCTCTGTGATGTCACCACTGTCCCCTGTGATGTCAGCAATGCCCCAGATGATGTCACTGGTGTCACTGTGATGTCATCTCTGTCCTTGTGAAGTCACTGAAGTCCCCTGTGATGTCACCAATGTCCCTGTGACATCACAGCTGTCCCTTTGTTGTCAACAGTCCCTTGTGATGTCACTGGTCCCCAATTATGTCACTGCAATCTTTGTGATGTCATAACTGTCTCCTGTGGTTTCACCAATGTTTCTGATTATGTCACTGCTGTCTCTGTGATGTCACCCTTGTCCTTCTGAAGTCACCAATGTCCCCAGTGATGTCACTGATGTCACTGTGATATCACAACTGTCCCTTTGTTGTCAACAGTCCCCTGTGATGTTACTGGTACCCAGTGATGTCACCCATGTCCCTGTGATGTCACCACTGTCCCCTGTGATGTCACCAAAATATCCTCAATAATGTCACTGATGTCTCTTTGATGTCAGTCATGTACTTGTGATGTGTCGTGGTTTTGCCCACCAGCTCATCCCTGGGGCTGAGGATGGTTTTGTCCAGGTGATTTCCGGACAAAAAAAACAATCAAAAAGTTCAGTGACGCCTTTGCTAATTACATCTTTAAGAAAACGGAAGAGAAGGTTGTGGCGCAGTTGAAATTAGGGGCAGCAGCCATGTAGAAGGGTAGCGGGCCCGAGGAGGGCCAAGGCCCCCTCCTCCCCGGCTTGGGCCGGGGGGCAGGTGTAGTACTGAAGCCTCCCTTCTCTCTTGTGAGAGAGTAAAGAAAAAAAAAGGTTTAAAAGACGAACTGCTTAGACGAGAAACCGCTGTAGAAGAATTCCAGCCATGAGATAAGAGAACTTTCAAGGTCGAAGCTGGCAGCACAGGAAAGAGAAGAAAAGTTCGAAGGGGGGAGAACTGCTTTTTCTCCCTTCCGCTCTCCCTCCCTTCAGCAGGGTAAAGACTGAAAAATAAAACCCTGCCACCTGTAGAAGTTTGTTGGGGTGAAGAGACCCCCCCATGCGGCTCACAGAGGAGCTTGTGGATGCACCAGAGATTTGTAACTTTAACAGAGAAAACCTTATGCTGGAGTAAAAGCGGCTCAGATGAGGCAGAGTCCTGTTAAAGACTTTGTGACCCTCGAAAGGATCGATGCTTATGCTGGAGCGAGACGGCTCAGATAAGCTCGGGATCTCAGTGAGAGATCCATGCTGCTGCTGTTGAAGATTTATGACCCTGACGGGTATTAGAACCTACGCTGGAACACAAAACGGTTCAGGTAGGGATGTTGGGATCCATGTGTGGGATCCGTGCTGCTGGTGCTAGAGAGAACCTACGCTGGAGCAGAAAATGGCTCAGGTGGGATATTGGGATCCGAGTAAGGGATCCAGACTGGACCCATGCCGAGAAGTCAATCAAGGACTGTTCTCCCATGGGGAGGGACCTCCGTAGGGAAACAGGGGTGAACTCTTAAGCCATTATCCCCTGTAACCCTGTGGAAGAAGATCCATAGTAAGCAAGTGTCCCCTTGCAAGTCTATGGAAGGAGACCCTTCAGGACCTGGGTAACCCTCAGCCTTCGGTTTTAACCCAGGAGGGGGTAGGCCCAGCCCTGGAGACCAACACA
>NW_026087640.1:0-42364 GCF_022539395.1 Myiozetetes cayanensis | reverse complement strand
CCCTGATCTTCATCTCGCTCCTCTTGAGGGAGTAGTAGAAGCCCTTCCACTGGGCCCAGTTGATGCCGTTGGCGTAGGACAGGTGGGGCCCGGCCAGGTAGAAGCCGTTGAGGTTGGAGAAGTGGCACGAGCGGAACCACCAGGCCCCCGACGACAGCGCCGCGCAGTTCTGAGAGAACAGGTCCTGGTCCCGGTCGAACGTCGAGAACTTCTGCCCGTTGTGGTAGCTCAGGGAGTCCCCTGGGGAGGGAGGGGGGAAAGGGGGGTGAGACAACCCCCCATTGACATGGTGGACCTCCCCTTGATGGTGTTGACCCTCATTGACCTGATAGACCCCCCATTGACCTGGTTGACCCCCCCTTGACATGGTTGACCCCTGTTGAGCTAGTTGACCCCTGATTGACCTGATAGACCCCCCATTGACCTGGTTGACCCCCCCATTGACCTGATGGACCCCCCAGTGACCCAGTTGACCCCTGTTGAGTTGGTTGATCCCCATTGACCTGGTTGACCCCCCCATTGACCTGGTTGACCTCCATTTACCAGGTTGATCCTCCATTGACCTGGGAACCCCCATTGACCCCTCCTTGACCTGGTTGACCCCTGTTGAGCTGGTTGACTCCCACTGACCTGACAGACCCCCCCCTTGACCTGGTTAACCCCTCATTGACTTGGTTGACCTCCATTTACCAGGTTGACCCCCCATTGTCCTGATTGACCCCCAGTGGCCTGGTTGACCTCCTGTTGACCTAGTTGACCTCCCCTTGATGGTGTTGACCCTCACTGACCTGGTTGACCCCTTGTTGATCTGGTTGACCCCCTACTAACCTGGTTGACCTCCATTGACCTGGTTGACCCCCACTGACCTCCCTACAGTTGACCTTGACCTTGTGACCCCCATCTTGATCCCCCCTTGACCTGGGGTTTGTTGACCTGGGAATCCCCATTGACCACCCTGTTGACCTGGTGGACCTCCCGTTGAGCTGGTTGACCCCCCATTGACCTGGTAGATCCCCCATTGACTTTGTTGACCTCTATTGACCTCCCTGTGGTTGACCTTGACCTGGTTGACCCCCATTGACCCCATTGACCTCCCAATGGCCAACCTTGACCTGGTTGCCCCTCATTGACCCCCATTGACCCCCACTGACCCCATTGACCTCTCAATGGCCAATCTTGACCTGGTTGACCCCCATTGACCCCATTGACCCCATTGACCTCCCAATGACCAACCTTGACCTGGTTGACTCCCATTGACCCCCCATCAACCCCATTGACCTCCCCAATGGCCATCCTTGACCCTATTGACCCCCATTGACCCCGTTGACCTCCCCAACGACCGCCCTCGCCCCGGTTGCCCCCTCCCTTTCCCCCCCCCCATTTCTCACCGGCGCCGCCGCCGACGAAGCCCCCGACGTGCAGGGTGTATCCGTCCTCGTCGGCGCTGACGGCCGAGGGCGACAGCGCGAAGGTGCCGTAGGTGGCCACGGCCGAGTTGTTCTCGAAGTCCTCGAGCTCCACGCGCAGCTCGTAGCGGTTCTGCAGCGTCAGCAGGTGCAGCGTCTGCAGCCCTGGGGGGGGAGGGGCAGAGGTCACGGGGAGGGGCCAGAGGTCACGGGGAGGGGGCACGGGGGTCGTGAGGGGGCTAAAATGGGGGCACGGGGCGAACTGGGGGAAACTGGGACGCTCTGGGGGCCGGGCTGGTCCCTACTGGTCTGGATTGATTTGTACTGGTCTGGACTGGGGAGATTGGGAGGGTACTGAGAGGTCTTAGGGGTTACCGGTTCCTACTGGTCTATACTGGTTCCCACTGCTCTCTACTGGTCTATACTGGTTCCCACTGCTCCCTAGTGGTCTATACTGGTCCCTCCCACTCCCTACTGGTCTATACTGATCCCTCCTGCTCCCTACTGACCCACAGTGGCCCACACAGTCCATACTGGTTTATACTGGTCCCTACTGGTTTGGCCCCGAGGGGGTCCCCGGGTGGGAATCCCAGCCCGTACTGGTCCCTACTGGTTTATACTGGTCCATACTGGTCGTACCCAGCCAGTACTCGCCGTCGGCGCGGCCGAAGCCGGAGCGATAATCGTTCCAGCCCCGGAAGAAGCTGACGGAGCCGTTGAAGCGACGCTGGAACACCTGGGGGGGGAGGGGCGGGAGGGGGTCAGGGGTGGAGGGGGAGATAAAGGAGAGGTGGGGTGGGGAGGGGCGGGAAAGGGTTTTTTTGCAGGGGAAAAGGGGGTGGGGGAGGCTGGGGAGGGGTGATGGTAAAAGGGGTCAGATGGGGGAGGGGAGGGGCGATAGGAGGCGTTTCCAGGGTAATTCTTGGGGGGGCTTTGAGGGTGGGGTTAAGGGGTGGGGAGGGTCCATGGGGGATGGGGAGGGGCAGGCCCGGGGTGGGGAGGGGCGATCCAGGGGGATACCTGGGGTGGTTTAGAAGGTGGGGAGGGGCGATAAGAGGCATTTCCAGGATGATTTTTTGGGGGTTGAGGGTGAGTTTGGGGGTGGGGTGGGCGGTCCGGGGGTGGGAGGGCGATCCAGGGGGATACCTGGGGTGGTTTGGGGGTGGGGAGGGGCGATAAGAGGCATTTCCAGGCTGATTTTTTGGGGGTGTTTGGGGTGGGTTTAGGGGGTGGGGAGGGTCCGGTGGGGGTGGGGAGGGGCAATAAGAGGCATTTCAAGGGTGATTTTGGGGGGTTGGGTGTGGGTTGAGGGTGGGGAGGGGCGATAAGAGCCATTTCCAAGGCTGATTTTTGGGGTGATTTGAGGTGGGTTTAGGGGGTGGGGAGGGTCCGTGGGGTGGGAGGTCCGTGGGGGGAGGGGCGGCACCGTCCACACGTGTCCCTCGGTGCTCATGTCGCAGTAGACGGGCACGGGGGCCCCCCGGGGACACGAGGTAAACGCCGTCGGCCCGGAAGCCCCCGAGTGAACGTCCTGGCAGTCCCGGGGGCGGGGAGGCACAGCGGGGAGCCTGGGGAGGGACAGGGAGGGTCACACACCAGTCCCCCAAACCCATCACCGGACCCCCACACCCACCCAGTGTCCCCAGTTGTGTCCCCAACCCTCCAAAATGTCCCCCAGTGTCCCCAGTGCCAGTGTCCCCCCCACCCACCCAGGACACTCCCAGTGTTCCCCAGTGCCCCAGTTTGTGTCCCAGTGTCCCCTCCCAGTGTCCCCAGTGCCCCCAGTCCCAGTGTCCACTCCCAGACCCTCCCAATGTCCCCAGTGTCCCCAGTTCCAGTCCTGGTGTCCCCAGTCCCAGTGTCCCCCCAGACACTCCCAGTGTCCCCAGTGTCCCCAGTGTCCCCAGTGTCCCCAGTCCCAGTGAGTCCCCCTCCCAGGACCCTCCCAGTGTCCCCAGTGTCCCCAATTCCAGTCCCGGTGTCCCCAGTCCCAGTGTCCCCAGTCCCAGTGTCCCTCCCAGTGCCCTCAGTCCCAGTGTCTCCCCAGGACCCTCCCAGTGTCCCCAGTGCCCCCAGTTTGTGTCCCAGTGTCCCCTCCCAGTGCCCCCAGTCCCAGGATCCCCCCCAGACCCTCCCAGTGTCCCCAGTGCTCCCAGTTTGTGTCCCAGTGTCCCCTCCCAGTGTCCCCAGTGCCCCCAGTGCCAGTGTCCCCCCCAGACAATCCCAGTGTTCCCAGTGCCCCCAATTCCAGTCCCAGTGTCCTTTCCCAGTGTCCCCAGTGCCCCCAGTCCCAGTGTCCCCCAGACACTCCCAGTGTCCCCCCCCAGACACTCCCAGTGTCCCCAGTGCCCCCAGTCCCAGTGCACACACCCCCCCCAGGACCCTTCCAGTGTCCCCAGTGTCCCCAATTCCAGTCCCAGTGTCCCCTCCCAGTGTCCCCAGTGTCCCCAGTCCCAGTGTCCCCCCGGACCCTCCCAGTGTCCCCAGTGCCCCCAGTTTGGGTCTCAGTGTCCCCTCCCAGTCCCCAGAGTGTCCCTGTCCCAGTGCCCCAGTTCCAGTGGCCCAGTGACCCCAATTTGTGTCCCAGTGACCCCAATTTGTGTCCCAGTGACCCCAATTTGTGTCCCAGTGACCTCCAGTCCCCATCCCAGTGCCCTCCCAGTGCCTCCCAGTCCTCCCAGTCCCCTCCCACCCAGTCCTCCCAGTCCCTCCCAGTCCCTCCCAGTCCCTCCCAGTCCCTCCCAGTCCCCCAGTCCCCCTCACCCTGGGGGCTGATGGGCTGCCCTTGTCCCAGTGTCCCCAGTGCCACCAGCAGAGCCACGGCCACCAACTGGGGGGACATGGAGGGGGAGGGGTCAGGGGATTTGGGGTTCCTGGGGGATTTGGGGGAGGGGAGTTCCTGGGGGTCTCGGGAATTCCTGGGGGGTTCCTGGGGTTTGGGGGTCCAGGGGGTTTTGGGGGTTCTGGGGGGTGTTCTGGGAGGGTCTTGGGGGGTTCCTGGGGTATTTTCGGGGTTCCCGGGGGTTTGGGGGTCTCGGGGTATTTCCCTGGGAGGGGGGTCCCAGGGAGTATTTTAAGGGTTCCAGGGGGGGTTTTGGGGTTCTGGGGGGTTCCCAAGGCCTTTTGGGGGTCCCTGGGGTATTTGAAGGGTTCCTGGGGTATTTTGGGGTCTCTGGGGGTCCCCGGGGTGGGGTCCCATTGTTCTGGGGGTCTCATTTTGGGGTCCCTGGGTTATTTTGGGGTCCCTGGGGGGGTATTTTGGGGTCCTCGGGGTTGTTTTGGGGGTGTCCCTAGGGGTATTTTAAGGGTTCCTGGGGGTATTTTGGGGGTCTCAGAGGGTCCCCGGGGTGTTTAAGGGTTCTAGTATTTGGGGTCGGAGGTCCCCAGGGGTATCCTGGGGTTCGAGGTATTTTGAGGGTTCCTGGGGTATTTTAGGGGTCCCTGGGGCTGTTTTGGGGGTCCCGGTATTTCAGGGGGTATTTAGGGGGTCCCTGGGGGTATTCTTGGGGTCTCGGAGGGTCCCCGGGGGTATTTAGGGGGTCCCCGGGGTTGTTTTTGGGGGGCGGGCGCGGCCGGCGGTACCTCCATGGCTGCAGGGAGCTGCTGCGGCCCTCGCAAGTGCCCCGGGCGGGGCGGGGGAGGGGGAGGGGCGGGGGAGGGGGAGGGGCGGGGGAGGGGGGAGGCCGCGCCAGGGGCGTCTGGGACAGAGGGGGCCCCAAAAGGGGGAAAAAGGGGGCGGACCCAAATCTGCCCCAGTCCCCCCAAACCCCTCTAATTCACCTTTTTTTTTTTGGGAGAAATTCCCCCGATTTTGTCGCTTTTTGGGGAATAAAACCTTTAATTTTGCCCGGTTTGGGAAAAAAAAAAAACATCTGGAATTGTGTGTGGGGTTTTTGGGAGGAACATCTGGAATTGTGTGGGGGTTTTTTTAAGGAGAATAAAACCTTCGGTTTGCCGGGTTTTGGGACAAATCCGGGGGGGGGGGATTTATCCTTAATTTTGCCCCTTTTTCAGGAAAACGGCCCCAAATTTGCCTCTTTTTGGGGGGAAGACCCCCAAAATTTGCCCCTTTCTGGCGGATTTAGCCTTAATTTTGCCTCTTTTTTTTAGGAGAAAGGGCCCCAGCTTTGTTCCCCCTCACTTTGTCTCTTTTTAGGGATTAAAAACCCCTAAATTTTGTCTTTTTTTGGGGGAAAACGGCCCCAAATTTGTCCCTGGATGGGGGTAAATCATCAGTGACCCTTCATGGGGCAAAGACCCCAAATAATACCTATTTATGGGGGAAAACCCTTTAATTTTCCCTCTTTTGGGGGGTTAAAATCTTGAATTTTATCTCTTTTTCCCCAATTTTGCCCCTTTTTAGGACACCCCCCTTACCCCCCTCCCTTACGGCGGCAAATGCCCCAAATTCTGCCCACTTTTAAGGGGAACATCCCCAAATCTGCTCTTTCATTGAGAAAAAGCTCTTTAATTTTGGTCTTTTCAGGGTTTTTACCCTTAATTTTCTTTGTTTACATAGAAAACGCTCGGCTTATCTTAAATACCACCGATTTTGCCTTTTTATGGGGAAAACTCCCTCAACCCCGCCCCCTCTGGAGTAAACACCCTCCACCCCGCCCTTTTCTGTGGAAACGCCCCAAATTCCGCGTTTTTAAGCCAAAAAAAAACCCCAAATTTGCCATTTTTCGTTAAACCCGCCGCGCCGTTACCGCCCCCTGGCGGCCGGGAGGACCCCGTGCAGGGCGGGCCCGGCGGCGCTCACAAGATGGCGGCGGCGCATGGGGCACGCCGGGAGTTGTAGTCCGAGCCCATTGGTTAACGAATAGAAGGCCGTGTTTAGTGGACTACAACTCCCGGCGTGCCCGCGCGGCGGCGGGGAGAGAAGATGGCGGAGCTCGCGGTGCGCGCCGGGAGTTGTAGTTTACGTTCTATTGGTTAACAACCGGAGGGCGGGGCTAAAGGACTACGAGTCCCGGCGTGCCCCGCGCGCCGCACCGGAAGTGGAGGTGGGGGTTTCGCGTGGCGTCGCCTCAGCGTCGGCTGCGCTCGCGGCGAAGAGGCCGCTCACGGATCGCGAGGGTTCTGTCGCGATAGAAGCGGAGCTGTCGGCGATAGAGGAGCCGGTGAGGACCGGGGGGGGCTCTGGGAGGGTTTGAGGGGGGTCTTGGGGGAGATCGGGGAGAGATCGGCGTGGGGAAAGGGAGGGTGAGGCCCGCGCGGCCTCGGCGGGATCGTGAGGGGGAAGGGCGGGATCGTGAGGGGAGGGGGAGAAATGGGATAAAAAAGGGGGGGTGGAGGGGAGGAAATAGGGAAAAAAGGGGGGCTGGGGAGGGGAAAAGGGGGATCGGGGCGAAAAAAAGCGGGGTTGGGGTGAAAAATTGGGGTTTAGGGGAAAAGAAGGATCTGGGGGGAAAAAACGGATTTTTGAGGGGAAAAGAGATCGTTTAGATAAAGAAAGGGGGGTGTGAAAAATAAACGGGTTTAGGGGGAAATAACGGGTCGTGGGGTGGAAAATGGGGGTTTGGGGGGTGAAAACTGGGCGATTTGTGGGGAAAGAGGAAGTTTGGGGTGAAAAAAAGGAGTTTCGAGGGGGAAAGTGAAAGTTTCGGGGGAAAAGGGAGTTCGGGTGAAAAAATGGGGGGTTTGGGGCGAAAAAAACGTGGTTTGGGGTAAAAAGTGCAAAGTTTGGGTTAAATAAGATGTTTTGAGTGTAAAAGGATGTTCTAAGGGGAATTTCGGTGTCAAAAATGGCGTTTGCGGAAGTTGTGAGGGGAAAAAAGTGAGATTTTGGGTAAAAAGGGGTTTGTTTTGGGGGTGGGAGGGGAAAGTTGGAGTTTAGAGGTAAAAAGGGGGGTTTTGAGGGGGAAATGGGGATTTTTATGAGGGGAAAGGTGGAGTTTGGGGACTTGGAAAGGAAAAAGGGGTTTGGGGCTGGTCTGAGGGGGGAAAAGGGGATTTGGGGGTAAAAATCGAGGGTTTGGGGGGGTTATGAGAGAAAAAAATGGTTTTGAGTGAAAAAAGTGGTTTTGAGCGGCTTTGGAGGAAAAAAATGGCTGTTTTTGGTAAGTGGGGGAAAATGGGGGGCTGGGGCAGTTTTGAGGGGAAAAAAGTGGGGTTTGGGGAGGAAAAAGGGGGTTTGGGGGGAAGTTTTGAGGGGGGAAAAGGGGATTTTGGTGTATTTATGGGGGAAAAGGGATTTTGAATGAGAAAAGGGGATTTTGGGTGGAAAGGGTTTGTTTTTGTGAGCGGGAAATGAGAATTTTGAGGGGAAAAAGGGTTTTGTGAAGGGTTTTGGGTGAAAAAGGTTTTTTTTGAGGGAGTGAGGAGAAAATTTTGAATTTTGGGGGGGAAAGGGCGTTTTGAGAGGAAATGGGGTTTTTTTGGAAGTTTGTGAGGGGGAAAAGTGAAGTTTTGAGGGAATTAGAGGGATTTGAGGAGAGTTTTGAGGGGAAAGCGGAGTTTTCAGGGAGTTTTGAGGGGGAAAATGGGGTTTTCAGGCAATTTTGAGGGGAAAGGTGAAAGTTCAGGTGGTTTGTGAGGTAAAAAGTGGATTTGAGGAAGAAAAGTGGAATTTGGGGGGTGGAAAGTGTTTTTTTGGGGGGTGCGAGGAGAAAATGAGGATTTGGGGAGCGTTAGGGGGGTCAAAAGCGAATTTTGTAGTTAAAAAAGCGGCTTTTTGGATTTCTGAGGTAAAAAGGGGGCGTTTGTGAGGGGAAAAAGGGGTTTTGAGGGCAGGAAAGCGGAGTTTGAGGGGAAAAGTGGGGTTTTGGGGCAGTTCTGAGGGGAAAAGTTGGGGTTTGGAGGAATTTGTGAGGGAAAACGGGAGATTTAGGGAGTTTTGAGGGGAAAAAGGGGGGTTCTGGGAGGATTTTTGAGGTGCAAAATGGATCTGTGGAAATTTTGAGGGGGAAAAAAGGATTTTAAGCGGTTTCTGAGGTAAAAAGCGATTTTTGTGGCGTTTGTGAGGGGGAGAAGGGGTTTTGAGGGAGAAAAGTGGGAGTTTGTGAAGAAAAACAGAGTTTTTAGGGGGAAAAAAGAGATTTGGGGGGGAAGAGGACTTTTTTGGGAGGTCTGAGGGGGAAAGGAAGGTTTGGGGGACTTCTGAGGTAGAGAAGCGGTTTTATGTGGAGTTGTGAGGGAAAATTGGTTTTTTTTGTGGAGTTTTAGAGAAAATTGTTATTTTTGTGGAGTTTTGAGGGAAAATTGTTTATTACGTGGAGATTTGAGGGGAAAATTTGGCTTTGGGGGAGTTTTGAGGGAAAATGGGGGTTTTGTGAAGTTTTGAGGAAATTTGGGGTCCCTGGGGGTTCAGAGGGTGACTGGCCCCCAGCGGGATGTACAATGGGATCGGGCTGAGGGGGTGTGGGGTCATTGGGGGTGGAGTGGGCACAGGGGGGTGTCAGGAGGGGTCTGGGGGGGTTTCAGGAGGGGTCTGGGGGGTCCCAGGGGGTCCCTGGGGGTTCAGAGGGGGTGACTCAGCCCCCAGCCGGGATAGTACAATGGGATCGGGCTGAGGGGGTGTGGGGGCACAGGGGTTGGGTGGGCACAGGGGGTGTCAGGAGGGTCTGGGGGTTTCAGGGAGGGTCTGGGGGTCCCAGGGGTCCCTGGGGGTTCAGAGGGTGACTCGGCCCCCAGCGAGGATGTACAATGGGATCAGGCTGAGGGGGGGTGGGCACAGGGGGTGTCAGGAGGGGTCTGGGTGGGCTGCAGGGGGTGTCAGGGGGGTCTGGGTGGGCACAGGGGGTGTCAGGAGGCTCTGGGGGGGTCCCTGGGGGTTCAGAGGGGGTGACTCGGCCCCCCCCCAGCGGGATGTACAATGGGATCGGGCTGAGGGGTGTGGGGTCATTGGGGGTGGGTGTGTACAGGGGTGTCAGGAGGGGGTCTGGGGGTGTCAGGAGGGGTCTGGGGGTCCCAGGGGGGTCCCTGGGGGTTCAGAGGGGGTGACTCGGCCCCCCCCCAGCGGGATGTACAATGGGATCGGGCTGCCGACGCCGCGGGGCAGCGGCACCAACGGCTACGTCCAGCGCAACCTCTCGGCCCTGCGGCCCAAGAAAGGGGGGGCCGGGGGCTCCGGGGACCCCCCCCCCGGCGAGGAGGAGCTGAGGCGCCTCGAGGCCGCCCTGGCCAAGAAACCCAACCCCGACATCCTCGACCACCAGCGCAAGAGGAGGGTGGAGCTGAAATGCCTGGAGCTGGCTGAGCTCATGGAGGAGCAGGGGTGAGAGACCCCCCAAAAAAACCCCAAAATAACCCCCTGAACCCCCCCAGTGCCCCCCTGCCTGGAGCTGGCTGAGCTCATGGAGGAGCAGGGGTAAGAGATCCCCCCAAAAAAACCCCCAAAATAACCCCAAAATAACCCCCTGAACCCCCCAAATACCCCCTGAACGCCCAGGGGTGAGAGACCCCCAAAACACACCCCAAAATAACCCCTAGACCCCCAGTGCCCCCCTACCTGGAGCTGGCTGAGCTCATGGAGGAGCAGGGTAGAGATCCCCCAAAATAACCCCAAAATAGCCCCTGAACCCCCAGTGCCCCCTACCTGGAGCTGGCTGAGCTCATGGAGGAGCAGGGTGAGAGAACCCCAAAAACACCCCAAAATAACCCCTGAACCCCCCAGTGCCCCTGAATACCCAGGGTGAGACAGCCCCAAAATAACCCCAAAATAACCCCTGAACCCCTCAAATACCCCCTGCCTGGAGCTGGCTGAGCTCATGGAGGAGCAGGGGTGAGAGATCCCCCTTAAAAACACCCCAAAATAACCCCCTGAACCCCCCAAATACCCCCTGAATGCCCAGGGATGAGAGACCCCCCCAAAAAACACCCCAAAATAACCCCCTGAACTCCCCCAGTGCCCCTGAACGCCCAGGGGTGAGAGACCCCCCCAAAATAACCCAAATAAGCCCAAAATAACCCCCTGAACCCCCCCAGTGCCCCCCTGCCTGGAGCTGGCTGAGCTCATGGAGGAGCAGGGTGAGACAACCCCAAAAACACCCCAAAATAACCCCCTGAACCCCCCAAATACCCCCTGAATGCCAAGGGGTGAGAGACCCCCCCCAAAATAACCCCCTGAACCCCCCCAGTGCCCCCTGCCTGGAGCTGGCTGAGCTCATGGAGGAGCAGGGGTGAGACCCCAGAAATAACCCCAAAATTATCTCTGTGACCCCCCAAAATACCCTAAATTACCCCCAAATCCCCCACATCCTCAACTCCTTATTTGCCCCCTCAAACTCTCAAGTTCCCCTCACCCTCTTCCTTAACCCCCAAAACCCCCTTTAGACCCCCCCAAACCCCTCAGGGACCCTCCCAAATTTTGGGGCCCCCTGACCCCCGTTTTCCCCTTTCCCCCTCAGCTACTCGGCCGAGGAGATCGAGGCCAAGGTGGCCACGTTCCGGACGATGCTGCTGGAGAAGGACGAGGGGCCCGGGGACCCCGAGCAGAAACCCACGTGAGTCACCCCCCAATTCACACCCTGACCCCTAATTAACCCCCTGACCCCAGATTAAGTCCTAATCCCTCCCCAATTAGTTCCTAACTCCCCCAATTAATTCCTAACCCCCTGCAATTAACTCCTGAGCTCCCCAATGAAGCCCTGAGCCCCCTCAATGATCCCCTGACCTTCCCTAATGAACCCCCAAACCCCCAATGATCCCCTGACCCCCCCAATTAACACTACTGACTCCTTAATTAATTTGTGACCCCCCCAAATTAATTCCTGACCCCCCCACAATGAACCCCTGATTTTCTTTAATTAACCCCTGACCCTCTTTAATTAACCCTGACCCCAATGAACCTCTGACCCCCAATACCTACTGACTTCTCAATTGTGACCCCAAATTAACTCTGATCCCTCAATGAACTGACCCTCTAATTAACCCCAAATTAACTAATTAAGACAGAGAGTAAGTGTGCAGTCTTGATGGTGTGGAACTATGCTTTAATTAACTAATTGATTAGCTAATTATTTTAGAAGGAAGGAGTGCGGCCTGAAGGGCAGGGGTGGAGTTTGAACCCAAGGGGCGGGGTCTGGAAGAAAGGGTGGGGCCTGGAGGAAAGGGCGGGGCCTCAACGACCAGAGGTGCTCTTTCCTCATTAATTAACTAATTAATTAACGTTGTGCCCCCCCTAATTAGTGTGACGGAGACGCACCAGCTGGCCGAGGCCAACGAGCGCAAGAACGAGCGGCTGCGCGCGGCCTTCGGCATCAGCGACTCCTACGTGGACGGCAGCGCCGTCGACCCGCCCGCCGCCCCAAGGAGCCCCCCGCCGCCCCTGAGCCCCCAGGTAACCCCAGAGCCCCCAGAGTGACCCCAGTGCCCCTTTGTGCCCCCAGAGTGACCCCAGAGTGACCCCATAGCCCCCAGAGTGACCCCAGTGCGCCTTCGACCCCGCCCGCCGCCCCAAGGAGCCCCCCGCCGCCCCTGGGCCCCCAGGTGCCCCCACAGTGACCCCATGGCCCCTTTGAGCCCCTGAGCCCCTAGGTACCCCCACAGTGATCCCATGGCCCTTCTGAGCCCCTCAGAGCCCCCAGGTACCCCACAGTGACCCCAGTGCCCCTTGAGCCCCCAGGTACCCCCACAGTGATCCCAGTGCCCCTTCAGAGCCCCCCAGGTACCCCCAGAGCCCCCAGAGTGACCCCATGGCCCCTTGTGCCCCCGCCGCCCCAAGGAGCCCCCCGCCGCCCCTGAGCCCCCAGGTACCCCCAGAGTGACCCCATGGCCTTCTGAGCCCCCAGAGTGACCCCAGTGCCCCATTGTGCCCCCAGAGCCCCCTGAGACCCCCAGGTAACCCTTGAGACCGCAGAGTGACCCCAGTGCCCCTTTGTGCCCCAGAGCCCCCAGAGTGACCCCAGTGCCCCTTTGTGCCCCCCAGAGCTCCCTGAGCCCCCAGGTACCCCCAGAGCCCCCACAGTGACCCCAGTGCCCCTTGTGCCTCCCAGAGGCCCCCTGAGACCCCAGGTACCCCCAGAGTGACCCCAGTGCCCCTTTGTGTCCCCCAGGTACCCCCAGAGTGACCCCAGTGCCCCCTTTGTGCCCCCAGAGTGACCCCAGTGCCCCCAGGTACCCCACAGTGACCCCATGGCCCCTTTGAGCCCCCCAGAGCCCCCAGAGTGACCCCAGTGCCCCTTTGTGCCCCCTGAGGCCCCCAGGTACCCCCAAAGCCACCCAGAGTGACCCCAGTGCCCCTTTGTGCCCCCTGAGTCTCCCAGGTACCCCCAGAGTGACCCCAGTGCCCCTTTGAGCCCCCCTCTTCCCCAGCACAGCCCTCGAGCCCCCAGGTACCCCCAACCCCCCAGGAGAGGCAGGACCCCCAAAGTGACCCCAGGGCCCTCATTCCCCTCCAAGCCCCCAAAGTGACTCCCAGGGCCTCCTTGCCCCCCCCAGCGGCCCCAGAGGAGTCGAGCCGCGCTCGCCGTCCCCAAGCAGAAGAAGAAGAAGAAGAAGAAGGATCGAGCAGGTGGGATTTTTGGGGGTCGGAGGTTTGAGGGGGTCGGGGGGTTTGAGGGGTCAAGGGGCACTGGGGGGCTGGGGAGAAAATTTGGGGGTCAAGCAGTGATTTAGGGGGTTTCAAGGGGGTTTGGGGGTCCTGGGGGTTCAGGTGGGTTTTGGGTGTACTGGGATGGGGGTGAGAGAGAATTTGGGGGTCAAGGGGGTGATTTAAGGGGATTTTGGGGGTTTGTGGGGATTTTGGGGGTCCTGGGGAGTCCTGGGGTGGGGATTTTGGGGTGTTGTGTTGTTTGGGGGTTTCAGGAAGGATCTGAGGGTTCAGGGGGTAAATTTGGATGGAGAATTTTGGGGGGGCATTTGAGGGTTGGGGAAGGGGAAATTGGGGTGTTTGGGGGGTTTTGGGGGTGTTCTGGGGGGTCTCCAAGGCCTCCCCACCCCCCCCAGGTCTGCGAGTCGCTCCGGGGAGAGGAAGAAGAGCAAGAAGAAGAAACACAGGTGAGGGGGGGGCTTAAACTTGTCACTCAAAAAGGGGGAGGGGCTTAAACATGTCACTCAACTCAGGGGGAGGGGCTTAAAGCTGTCACTCAACTCAGGGGGAGGGATTTAAACCTGTCACTCAGGTGAGGGGGAGGGGCTAAAATATGTCACTCAGAAAAGGGGGAGGGTTTTAGACATGTCACTCAAATGGGGAGGGGCTTAAACCTGTCACTCAGAAAAGGGGGAGGGGCTTAGATCTGTCACTTATCTCAGGGGAGGGGCTTAAAGTTGTCACCTGAGAGGGAGGGGTCAGCACCTGTCACTCAGGTGAGGGGTGGGGTCACACAGGTGAGTGGGTGAGGTCACACAGGTGAAAGTGGGCGTGGCCAACCTGACCCCACCCCTTTTTCTTCCTCCCTCCCCAGGTCCGAATCTGAGGCCAAGAAGCGAAAGCACCGGTGAGTGGGGAGGGCCGGATTTTGGGGGAGGGAGGGGCCGGCTGGGTGGGGCCTGGGGGCGTGGCCTCTCAGATGACATCACTGATGACATCACTGCCCCTCCCCAGCTCCCCCAGCCCCAAGGCCAAGCACAAGGCCAAGGAGAAGAAGCGCAAGAGGTGAGACCCCCACCCCCAAACACCCCTCCCCCCGCCACCCATCGCCTCCCCCTCTCACTGTGCGCCCCTCCCCGGGCAGGTCCACCAGCCAATCTCAGAAGCCGGAGCGCTCTTCCTCCCGGCCGGCTCCTCCTCCTCCTCCGCCTCCTCCGCAGCAGGTAACGCCCTCCCCACCCCCCATCCCCTTCCCCCGCCCCCTCACACCGCCCCTCCCCCACCCACCACGCCCCTCCCCCGCAGGTCCCGCAGCGCCACGGCCCCGCCCCGACCCCGACGCCGCCGGCGGTACCGCCGCAGCCGCGCCAGGACCAGGAGGAGCCGGCGCCGCCCTCGGCCCCCCGGCCGCCCCGCCCGCCGCAGGTGAGCGCCGGGGCGTGGCCTCGGGGAGGGGGCGTGGCCCCTTCTCACCCCGCCCCTCTCGCCTTGTTAAACCTCCCCCTCCTCGTGGTTAATTTTGGGTTTTTTTCTCCCGTCTGTTTCTTTTGCAGCCGCAGCCGCAGCCGGAGCCGCTCGCGCCGTCGCCGGCCCGTCCCTCCCCGGCGTCCCCGCGGAGCCGCCGCCCGTGAGGAGCCCGGCCCCGCCGCCCTCCCCAAACCCGCCTCCCTCCCCGCCCAGCGCTCCTCCCCTCCCCACGCCCCTCCTCCCCTCAGACGCCCCCGGCCGCCCCACCACCGGCACCACCACCACTGGCACCGGTGCTGCCACCCGGGCGTCGTCGTCGCGGCGCTCGCGCTCGCGCTCCCGCAGCCGCTCCCGCTCCCGGCGCCGCGGCCCCGCGGCTCCCGCCGCTCCCGCTCCCGGCCCCGCCCCGCCGCGCTCCGCTCCGCGCCCGGCGCCGCTCGCGCTCCCGCACCCCGCTCTGGACGCCCAACGCCACCTCCCCCCTGCGCTGGCCTCTGGCCGGCGGCACGCCGCCCTGGCCGCGCCCGCCCCGGCGCCCGCGCGCTCCGCTCCCGCTCCCAGACCCGCCGGCACCGCCTCCCGCTCCCGCTCCCGCCGCCTCCTGACGCTGGGGACTGATCCCGATCCCGCCTCCGCTCCCGGCGCCGCCTCCCGCTCCACTCTCCGGAGATCGCGCGCCCATCCGGAGATCCCGATCCCGATCCGCCGATCCCGCTCGCTTCTCCGCCGATCCCGCTCCCGATCCGCGATCCTGATCCCCTTCGCCGATCCCGATCTCTATCCGGCGCTCTCGCCTCCGGCGCCGCTCCTGCTCCGCCCTCCGGAGATCCCGCTCGCCGATCCGCGCGTTCCCGCTCCCGCCGCCGCTCCTGTTCCCGGGCCGCTCCCGCTTCCCTCTGCGCGCTCCCGCTCCCCTGCGCGCTCCCGCTCCCGGCGCCGCTCCCGCTCGCTGTCCCTGTCCTCGAGCGGCGGTACCGGCACAGCGGCGGCCGCCGCAGCCGCTCCGAGTCCTCGGGCAAGTCCCGTGGCCGCGGCGGGGCGGCGCCGGCGCAGCCGCTCCTCTCCTCCCTGCCCAAAGCGGGCGCGGCCGCGCCTCCGCTCTCCTGCCGGCGCCGCCGCGGCCCAGCGACAGCCCTCCCCACCCCCGGCCCGCGCCTCCCCACCCCCCGCCCCCAAAATGGCCCCCCCGCCCCGGCGAGACCCCCCGCCCCGCGTGCCCCCGCGCCCGCCCGGCCCAAGTGGGTGCCCCTGGCCGAGCTGCACCCGGCGGCGCCGCAGCCCCCGCCCCGGGCGCCCAGGGCCCCCAAGTGGGTGCCCATCGGAGGGGGACCCAGCCCCTCCCCCCGCAGCCCGCCCCGCCCGGCACCGAGGCGGGGACCCCCAAAGCGGCCGCAGAGGGGACCCCCGGGGGCGCCAAACCCGCCCAGGAGGGGGCATTGGGGACCCCCGGGGGTGCCAAACCCACCCAGGAGGGGGCATTGGGGACCCCCGGGGGTGCCAAACCCACCCAGGACGGCACCCTTGGGACCCCCGGGGGTGCCAAACCCACCCAGGAGGGCACCCTGGGGACCCCCAGTGTCACCCCCCAGCAGTGTCACCAAACCGGCCTCGGAGGGGACAGCAGGGACCGCCGGTGTCACCAGCACCAGTGTCACCAGCACCAGTGTCACCCCCCCTGCTGTCACCCCCCCTGCTGTCACCAGCCCTGGTGTCACCACCTCGAGTGTCACCCCCCCTGCTGTCACCAGCCCTGGTGCCACCCCCCCGGTGACCCCCAGCCCGCCCAAGGCGGTGACCGCGGTCACACCGGGGGCGGATGAGAAGCCCCCGGCCGAGGGGGCGTCCCCAGGGGCCACCAAAGGGTCCCCGGGGCCACCCAAGGGTGATGACCCCAAAGCGGGAGCCGAGGCCGCCAAACCGACCGTCAACGGCACCAAACTGGCCGTGCCCGAGAGCAAACTGGGAGCGGGGGACGCCAAACTGGGAGCGGGGGACGTCAAACTGGGCGCCGGGGACCTCAAACTGGGCACCGGGGACACCAAATTGAATGCTGGGGACACCAAACTGGGTGTTGGTGACGCCAAATTGAGTGCTGGTGATGTCAAATTGAATGCTGGGGACACCAAATTGAATGCTGGTGATTCCAAATTGGCCATTTGTGACACCAAAGTGGCAGCTGGGGAGGTCAAATCGGCTGCTGGTGACACCAGATCAGGGTCTGGGGAGGTCAAATTGGCCCCTGGCGACGCCAAACCGGGTGCTGGTGACGCCAAACCGGGTGCTGGTGACGCCAAACCGGGCGGTGGTGACGCCAAGGTGATGCTGTCCCCTCCCCGGGCCGTCCCCAAGGCCGTGTCCCCGACTGTCCCCAAGGTGGAGGTGACCCCCGCCCTCCCCAAGGCCATGCCGGCGTCCCCACCGTCCCCAAATCCCCGCGGACACCAAGCCGCCCCTCCCCCTCCCGCCGCGTCCCCGCCCGTCCCCAGGACCCCCTGAGGCCAAACCGGCGGCACCGCGCAGCGAGGGCCCCCGGGCGTCCCCCCGTCCCTCCCGGCCGTCCCCGCGGGCGCGCCGTCCCGCCCCGCCGGGCTGCCGCGGGCGCTGTGCCGGGCGGGGCCGGCCGTGCCGGGCTCGCTGCTGCCGGCGGCGCGGCTCAGCCTGCCCTCCTCGCCCGTGGCCGCCTCGGCGCTGCCGCCCCTGCTGCCTCCCGCGGCCCTGGGGGCTGCCAGGGCTGGGACACGGCTCGGCCTGGCCAGGGGCACCCCCGGTGACATCGCCAGGGCCGCCGGCGCCGTCGGCATCGCCCCCAGGGCCGCCGCGGGGGGCGTCACCACCAGGGCGGCCGCCGCTCTGGGGGCCACCAGTGCTGCCCACGTCACCATGGGGGCCACCAGTACCACCCTGGGGGCCACCAGTACCGCCCTGGGGGCCACCAGTGTCACCAGTGTGGATGGCAGGGGCATGGGTGTCGCCCCAAGAGCCGCCGGTGTCGCCGCCGGTGTCGCCACCGGGGACAGCAGAGCTCAGGGTGGCACCGTTAAAGCCACGCCTGGGGACGGCGCCGTCACCTCCAGGGCCGGCGGTGCCACCGCGGGGGTCACCAGCGTGGACAGCAGGGTCAGCGGTGCCACCAGTGTCACCAGTGTGGACAACAGGGTCAGTGGTGTCACCAGTGTCACCAGCGTGGACAGCAGGGTCAGCGGTGTCACCAACGTGGACAGTAAGGTCACTGGTGTCACCAGTGCAGACAGCAAGGTCACCACTGTCACCAACACAGACAGCAAAGCCACTGTTGTCACCAGTGTCACCAGTGTGGACAACAAGGTCACCAGTGCCACCAGTGTCACTGTTGGTGCCACCAGTGCAGAGAACAAGGTCAGCAGTGTCACCAACGCAGAGAGCAAGGTCCCGGGTGTCACCCCCAGCGCCTCCAGTGTCACCGTGGGAGCCGCCACCGCTGTCCCCAGCGTCGTCCCCAAGGCCAGCGGAGCCACCGCCCTCAGCCCCGGCGTCACCGGCGTCACCCCTAAGGCCACCAGTGTCACCACAGGGCCCACCAGTGTCACCGTGGGAGCCACCAGTGTCACCCCTGGACCCACCAGTGTCACCACAGGGCCCACCAGTGTCACCGTGGGAGCCACCAGTGTCAGCACAGGAGCCACCAGTGTCACCACAGGAGCCACCAGTGTCAGCACAGGAGCCACTGGGGCCACCGGCGTCACCACTGGACCCACCAGTGTCACCGTGGGAGCCACTGGGGCCAGCAGTGTCACCGTGGGAGCCCCCAGGGCCACCCCCCTGCCCAGCCTGGTCCCCAAGGCCACCCCCCCCAGTGTCATCGTGGGGGTGGGCGCTGTCCCCAGGGCCACCCCCGGGGTCCCCGCGGGCGTCAGCCCCCTGGGCGCCGCCATCCTGCGCGCCAGCGCCGCCGCCACCGCCAAGGCCACCGCCATGGCCACCCTGGGCGTGCCCAGGGCCACCAGCGCTGCCGCCAGTGCCACCAGTGTCACCAGTGTCACTGGAGCTACCAGTGTCACCAGTGCTGCCACCAGTCTCACCAGCGCTGCCACCAGTGTCACCAGTGCTGCCACCAGCGCTGCCATCAGTGTCACCAGTATCACAGTCACCAGTGCCGTCACCAGTGTCACCGCGCTGCCACCAGTGTCACCAGTGTCACCGGAGTCACCAGTGCTGCCATCAGTACCACCAGTGCTCTGCGGGCCAGCAGCGTGGATGGAGCCGGGAGCGGCGTCCTCAAGGCCACCAGTGCCACCAGTGTCGTCACCGGCGGCGCCGCCCTGGCCACCAGTAACACCAGTAACACCAGTAACACCAGTAATGCCAGTGCTGTCCCGGTCATCGCGGCTCCCGCTGTCACCAACAAGGCCACCAGTGCTCCCAGTATGAGTGGCACCACCATCAGGGCAGCCACCAGTGCTCCCAGTGTGCCCTGGGCTCCCGGGGTCCCCAGTGCTCCCAGTGCTCCCAGTGTGCCCCGGGTTCCTGCTGTGGGCGGTGCTGGGGGCGTCACCGGTGCCACCAGTGCCACCAGTATGGCCAGTGCTGCTGTTCCCAGTGCCACCAGTATGAGCGGTGTGAGCAGCCCTGCGGTTTCCAGCGTCACCAGTGCAACCAGTGCGACCACTGCTGCTGTTCCCAGTGTCACCAGTATGGCCAGCCCAGCGGTTCCCAGTGTCACCAGTATGGCCAGTGCTGCTGTTCCCAGTGTCACCAGTATGGCCAGCTCTACAGTTCCCAGTGTCACCAGTACGACCAGTTTGACCAGTGCTGCTGTTCCCAGCGTCACCAGTATGGCCAGCCCTGCAGTTCCCAGCATCACCAGTATGGCCAGCGCTGCTGCTCCCAGTGTCACCAGTGCGACCAGTATGACCAGCCCTGCGGTTCCCAGTGTCACCGTTATGACTAATTCTGCACTTCCCAGTGTCACCAGTGCTGCTGTTCCCAGTATGACCAGTATCACCAGTGCTGCTGTTCCCAGTGTGACCAGCATGACCAGTGTCACCAGCGCTGCATCTCCCAGTGCCACCAGTGCTCCCAGTATCACCGGTGTCACCAGTGCGGCGTCTCTGAGCGTTTCCAGTGTCACCAGTGCCGCCAGTGCTGCATCTCCTGGTGTCACCAGCGCTCCCAGTATCACCAGTGCTGCGTCTCCCAGCGCTCCCAGTGCAACCAGTGTGGCCAGTGCTGCGTCTCCCAGTGCTCCCAGTGTCGCCAGCGTGACCAGTGCTGTGTCTCCCAGCGCTCCCAGTGTCGCCAGCATGACCAGTGCTGTGTCTCCCAGCGCTCCCAGTGTCACCGGTGTCACCAGTGCTGCATCTCCCAGTGCTCCCAGTGTAACCAGTGTGGCCGGTGTTGCATCCCCCAGTGCTCCCAGTGCTCCCAGTGCCCCCGGCGAGGCCGCCAAGAGCTCTTCGTCGTCGTCGTCGTCGTCGTCCTCGTCATCCTCGTCCTCGTCGTCCTCGTCCGACTCCGACTCCGACTCGAGCTCCAGCTCCTCCGAGTCGGCCCCGCCCTCGCCGGCCCCGCCCACCGGGTAAGGCCCCGCCCCCGGCCCCGCCCCGCCCTCCTCGTTAACCCCGCCCTTAACGCCCTCCAGCCCCGCCCACAGCAGCTGAGGCCACGCCCACTGCGGATGAAACCCCGCCCACGAGAGGCGGCCACGCCCCCTTTGTGTGTCAGTCCTGATTGGGTGAGACCCCTCCCCCCCCAATGGTCCCGCCCCCGCTGACACGTGGCCACGCCCACAAAGCAGGGCACGCCCCCTACGTGCTTGGCCACGCCCACATCGGCTCAGACCACGCCCTGTCATTGACCGGAATGAGGCCACACCCCCTTTTGCACCTGGCCACGCCCACATCAGACCCCACCCCATTGCGTGAGGTCCCGCCCCCTGCAATGAGCACACCGGGAGAGGCCCCGCCCCTCCTGGGGCCTGACCACGCCCAACCCCAGGGGTCCCCAAGGGTCCCTTCAGGGGGGTCCCCACATCCCCAAGGACCCGCCCACCCCATCCTCGTGTCCCCAAGGGTCCCCTCGTTGGGGTCTCCCATCCCAGGAGTGTCACCCACCCCTGTCCTGTGTCCCCAAGGGTCCCTTCAGGGGGTCCCCACGTCCCCAAGGGTCCCCTGCTGGTGTCCCCAGGGTGTCACCCCCTTACACCTCGTGTCCCCAAGGGTCCCCCCATCGGGGTCCCTCGTCCCTGAGGTGTCACCCACCCCCGTCCCACATCCCCAAGGGTCCCACAGCTGGGGTCCCCGTGTCCCCAAGGGTCCCCCTGTCAGGGTCTCACATCCCCGGTGTGTCACCTACCTGTGTCCCCTCTCCCCAGGGGAGTGTCACCCACCCCTGTCCCACGTTCTCTAGAGTGTCCCTCCTCCCCAGGGCCATCACCCAGTGCTGTCCCTGTGTCCCCAGGGGTGTCCCCTGCCCCTGTCCCCAGGGGTGTCCCTTCCGCCAGGGCCATCACCCACTGCTGTCCCTGTGTCCCCATGGGTGTCCCCTCCCCCCAGAACTGTCACCCACTGCTGTCCCTGTGTCCCCAAGGGTGTCCCCCCTCCCCCAGGACCATCACCCACTGCTGTCCCTGTGTCCCCACAGGTCCCCGAGTGCCGCCGCCGCCACCGCCGCCACCGTCACCGTCCCGGCCGCCCCGGCGGTGCCAGCGCCGCCCCCCGGCGAGGCCGCGGAGCCCCCGACCCCCGGCCAGGGCCGCGAGGGCCGCGCCCGGCGCAAGCGGCGCCGCTCGTCCTCCTCCTCCTCCTCCTCCTCCTCCTCCTCCTCGTCCTCCTCGTCCTCCTCCTCGTCCTCCTCGTCCTCCTCCTCCTCCAGCTCCTCCTCCTCCTCTTCCTCCTCCTCCGGCTCCTCGTCCTCTTCCTCCTCCTCCTCCTCCTCGTCCTCCTCCTCCTCCTCCTCGGACGAGGAGGGTCCCGCTGAGGCCGCCGCCGCGCTGAGACCCCCGCACGGTACCCGAGCCCCTCCCCGCGGCCCCGCCCCCGAGGCCACGCCTGCGGCCGCCCTCGAGACCCCTCGGCGACCCCCGGGAGCCCCCGAGCGCCCTCCCCCGGGGACCCCTCGGCGCCCGCCCCTCCCCCACGGCCGCCTCGGCGCCGGCCACGCCCCCGCCGCGGCCACGCCACCACCGCCACCGCCGCGGCCACGCCCACCTCGGCCACGCCCCTGCTGTCCCTCACCCCGCCAAGCCCGCCCTGGTGGGCGGAGTCACCGCCTTGCCCCGCCCCCCGGGGTCCCTGCTGGCCCTCACCCCCGCGGGGGGGCGTGGCCTGCGCCCCTCGCCCCGCCCACCCCCGGGCTCTCTGCTCTCATTGGCCACCGCCCGCGGGGCGTGGCCGGCCGGGAGCGGCCCTTCCCCCTATTGGCCGCCCGCAGCCCCGGCTCCGCCTCCTTCCAGCGCGCGGCCACGCCCTTCCTGGCCACGCCCACGCGGGGAGGGGCGGGCGGGGGTGGAGCCCCGGACCCCCAGCCCCTTCCTGCGGGGGCGTGGCCGGGGCGTTCCCCGCCTGGGGGGCGGGGCCTGCCTGCACCGTTTCCACGGCAGCCTGGGGCGGGGCTGGGCTGCTCCGCGCGCCTGGGGCGGGGCCTGCGTGCACCGTTTCCACAGCAGCGCCGGCGTGGGCGTGGCCTCGGCGGCGGCGGCGCCAATCGGCTCAGCCCCTGCGGCCACCGCGGCTGCTGCTACCACGGCAGGGGCGGGGCCTCGCTGGCGGGGGCAGGGCCGCCCCCAGGAGCCCCTCCCCCTTCGCCATGACCCCCAGCATGGCCGCCAGGATGGCCCAGTACGGCCTGGGCTCGTCCCAGTATAACCTGGGCTCCTCCCAGTACGGCGCCGCCTCGGCCCAGTACGGCGCCGGCGCCTCCCAGTACGGCTCGGCCGGCGCCCAGTACGCCCCAGGCACCTCCCAGTACGGCGCCGGCGCCTCCCAGTACGGCTCCGGCGGCGCCCAGTACGGCGCTGCCGGCGCCTCCCAGCTGGCGGCGGGCGCCCAGTACCAGTACCACCAGTACGCCCAGCTCGCCTCCCAGTACTCCCAGTACTCCCAGTACGGCTCCACCGCCGCCGACGCCTCCCAGTGCGGGGCGGGGCAGGGCGGGGAGGCCGCCCAGTACGCGGGCACGGCCGCCCAGTACGCCACCAGCGCCGCCCAGTGCGCGGCCTCGGGGGCGGCGGCCGCGGCCGGGGAGACCTCCCAGTACGCGGCCCAGTCCGCCCAGTCCGCCCAGTACGGGGGTGCTGCCGGCGCGGGGAGGGGCGGCGGCCGCCTGGGGAGGGGGCGGCGGCCGCGGGGGCGGGGCCCAGGAGGGGCGTGGTCTGGGAGCGGGGGCGGGGTCAGCTGGGGAAATTGGGTGTCCCCGCCCCTGAGGGGCGTGGCCGAGCGGAGGCCCCGCCCCCTTCTAGGACGGAGGCGGAGTCTCGGTAATGGCGGCGCGCCGGAGGCTTCGGCCCTCCCCCAGCACGGGATTGGCTGAGGTGAGAGCGGGGGCGGGGCCGAGGGGGAGGGGGAACGCAGGGGAGGGGCTGGGGGATAATGGTCAATTTTTGGGGTGAAAATACCTGGGTTTGGGGTGGATTTTGGGGTTAAAGTGCCCGGTTTTGGGGTGGAAATGCCCGGTTTTGGGGCTGGGTTTTGGGGTGGAAATGCCTGGGTTTGGGGGTGGGTTTTGGGGTGGAAATGCCCGGGTTTGGGGGTGGGTTTGGGGGTGGATTTTGGGGTGAAAACCCACAGTTTTAGGGGTGGGGTTTGGGGTAATAATGCCCAGTTTGGGGGGGGTTGGGGTGAAAAGTCCCAGTTTTTAGAGGGAAGTTTTGGGGGATAAACGGTCAGTTTGGGGAATTGGGGTCTGGGGGGCGAATTCCCAGGTTTTGGGGTGGATTTTGGGGTGAAAAGGCCCAGTTTAGGGGTGGTTTCTGTGGTGAAAATAACCTGCTTTGGGGGGAGGATTTTGGGGTGAAAAGGCCCAGTTTTGGGGGTGGATCCGGGGGGCCCACGAAGGGACTTGGACTTGCTTTGGGGGTCATTGGGGGTCACCTTGGGGTCACTTTGGGGTCACATCTGTGGGACCACCTGGGGGGTCTCCTGGACCCTTTTTTGGGTGGATTTTGGGGTGATTTGCCCCTATTTGGGGGTCACATCCAGGGGGTCACCTCAGCCCACTTTGGGGGGGAGGGGAGGGCACATTTTGGGGGAGTTTGTGCCCCTCTTTTGGGGTTTTTACCCAATTTATGAGGGATTGGAGCCATTTTGGGGGCAGATTTTGGGGGTCTGGGGGCTTCATTTCTGCCCCATTGCAGGAGCCTCTGTGGGGCCGTGGGGGGAGTTGAGCCCAGAGGGGCCCAGATGTGTCCAGATGTGGGGTGAGCATTGATTGGGGGAGTTGGGGGTCAATTGACCCCACCTGGGGGGGTGAATGTGCCCAGTTTGGGGGTGAAATTTGGGTGAAAATGCCCAGTTTGGGGTGGATTTGTGGGGTTAAAATGTCCAGTTTGGGGGTGGATTTCGGGGTGAAAATGTCCAATTTTGGGGTGGATTTTGGTGTGAAAATTCCCAGTTTGGGGGTGGATTTCGGGGTTAAAAATGCCCGGTTTGGGGGTGGAATTTGGGTTGAAAATTCCCAGTTTTGGGGTGGATTTGTGGGGTGAAAAATGCCCGGTTTGGGGGTAGATTTTGGTGTGAAAAATGCCCAGTTTTGGGGTGGATTTGTGGGGTGAAAAGTGCCCAGTTTGGGGGTGGATTTTGGGGTGAAAATGTCCAGTTTGGGGGTGGATTTGTGGGGTTAAAAATGCCCAGTTTGGGGGTGGAATTTGGGTTGAAAATTCCCAGTTTTGGGGTGGATTTGTGGGGTGAAAAATGCCCGGTTTGGGGGTGGTTTTTGGAGTGAAAAATGCCCAGTCTGGGGGAGGGGGGGAATTTTGGGGGATTGGGAGCGACTTGGGGGGCACATTCAGAGTCACTTGGGGGCACAGTTGATGTCACTTGACCCCACTTTGGGGGTGGATTTTGGGGCCCTGCAGGGATTTTGACCCCCATTTGTTGGGTGGATTTTGGGGGTCCAAGAGGGGGGGTTTGACACCCATTTGGGGATGGATTTTGGGGGTCCCAGAGGGGGGGTTTGACACCCATTTGGGGATGGATTTTGGGGGTCCCAGAGGGGGTTTGACCCTCATTTGGGGGTGGATTTTGGGGCCCAGAGGGGAATTTTAACCCCCATTTTGGGGGTCCCAGAGGGGGTTTTAGCCCCATTTTGGGGGTCCCAGCAGTGATTCTGGGGGTGGGGAGGGGCAGAATTTTGGGGTCCAGGCTGGGGGTCTCACCTGTGCCCCCTTGCAGGAGCATCTTGGGGGTGAGCTGAGCCCCACTTGGGGGTCAGAGCTGTGGGGCCCAGGGGGTGAGTTGAGCCCACCTTGAGGGGGTGGGGGTGGGGAGGGTTTTCCCTCCCCCGTGTTTGTTGTGAGTGGCTGTCGATGGTTGTGGGGCAGAGACCCCCCCGAGGGGCTGGGAGGGGGTCAGTGGGGTCCTGAGCAGGATGTGGGGCAGGACAGGGACGTGTGGGGCTGGTTATGGGGCCGGGAGAGGATCTGGGGGGGTGGGGAGGGGATCTGTGGGGCTGGAAAAGGATTTGTGGGGTTCTTGATAGGATATGGGTTTGGGAGGGAGTTTGTGGGGTTGGAAAAGGATTTGTGGGGTTGGAAAAGGACCTGGGGGTTGGAAAAGGATTCGTGGGGGTTCTTTATAGGATTGGGGGGCTGGGAGGGAGTTTTTGGGGGCTGGAAAGGGATTTGTGGGGCTGTTTGTAGGATGTGGGGCTGGAAAGGGACCTGTAGGGGCAGGGAGGGATTTGTGGGGCTGGAAAAGGATTTGGGGGTTCTTTATAGGATTGGGGGCTGGGAGGGAGTTTTGGGGCTGGAAAGGGATTTGTGGGGGTTCTTTGTAGGATGGGGGCTGGGAGGGAGTTTTTGGGGTTCTTTGTAGGATGTGGGGCCGTGAGTTGTGCCGTGGGGCCAGGAGGGATCTGTGGGGCTGTTCCTGGGGAGGGGGTCCCATCACTCCCGGGGTCCCTTTGGGGGTCCTGCTCTGGGTCACCCCCTCCCCGTGTCCCCCCTCAGGACCCTCTGAGGACCCTCCGGAGCCGCTCCGGGGCCCCGGCGGCCGGTAGGTGTGGGGAGGGGCACACCCCGCCCTTCCCCCTTCAAGATTGGGGGGTCGAACCCCCTAAAATGGGCCAGACCCTCCCCACCCCCAAAAATCCCCCTGTGGGTCCAGACCCCTCCCCAAAAAGGGGCCGCCGTGGGTCCTCCCGGCCGCTGGGGGCGCTGTGGGGCGGCCCCGCCCCTCACCCCTCTCTTCTCTTGCAGCTCCGCCCCCTCGAAGCTCCGCCCGTCTGCAAACCCCGCCCCCTTTTCCTCCTCAAGCCCCTCCCACTTCTCCACAAACCCCGCCCCCTTTTTCCTTTCCAGGTCCCGCCCAGCGCTGTTCGAGCCCCGCCCTTTCCTCGCAGACCCCGCCCCTTTTCCTTCCGAGCCCCGCCCCCTTTTTTTGGACGTTGTTTCCCTTTTTCCCCCAAAGTTTTGTTTTACATTAAAATGGTCGAAAAACGGAGTGGGCGTGGCTTGACTGGGGGCAGGGCTTATCTGGGGGCGTGGTTTGTGACTGGGGAGGGCTTGGGTGGGTTTAGGGAGGGGAGCCCCCAAAAGCCACAAAACCTCTCTTGGGACCCCCAAAACCCCCTCGGGACCCTCCTGGGACCCCCAAATTCCCCCAATCCCCTTTTGGGACCCCCAAACCCTCCCAGGACCCCCAAAAATCCCCCTCCCCCAGCCCAAGGAGCCGCTCAGAGGGACCCCAGATGGAGCCGCAGGGGAGGGGGGAGTTTATTTTGGGGAAGGGGACACACAAATGGGGAGGGGCGCTCAGGACACACACGGGACCCCTCCCCCACCCCCCTCAAAATCACACTCGTGTGACCCCCAAAACGTGAGACCCCAAAATACATGTGTGGGACCCCCAAAAAACGTGTGGGACCCCCAAAATACATGTGTGGGACCCCCAAAAACGTGTGGGACCCCCAAATACACGGGTGGGACCCCCAAAACCCCCCAAAACACGTGTGGGACCCCCTTGGGACCCCCTAAAATATCCAAACCATGACCAGACCCCTCCCCCAACCCCTTTGTAGCCCCCAAATCCCCCTGTTGGGGTCTCAAAATCCCCTTAAGCCCCCCAAACTGCCCCAAATCCCTTCCCAGGGGGTCCACGACCCCCAAAACCCCCAAAGCTCCATTTGGGACCCCCAAATCTCCCCCAGGATGGGGAGGGGTCCCACAACCCCAAATCTCCATTTCAACCCTAAATCCCCCAAAAAAACCTCCCACAACCCCCAAACTCCCCCAAATCCCAGGGGGTCCACGACCCCAATCCCCCGAGGTATCAGGGCAGGGGGTCGGTGGCGGCCCGGTCGAGTCCTGGGGCTTCATCACGTCCGGCAGCTCCGGGGGGCTGGAGAAGGGCTCGATCCTGAGCCCCTCGAGCGCCTCCTCTGCGGGGGAGGGCACGGCGGGGGTCGGGGGGAGGGGAACCCCAAATCCCCTCCCCCACCCCAAAATCACCCTCGGGGCCTGAAAATCCCACCCAGGAAACCCCAAACCCCTCCAGAACCCCCAAAATGCCAAAGGACCCCAGAAATCCCCAAAATCCCCCAGGAACCCCCAGAATCCCCAGGAACCCCAAAATACCCCAGAAACCCCCAAATCCCTCCAGGACCCCCAAAATCCCTCCAGGACCCCCAAAATCCCCAGGAACCCCCAAAATACCCCAGGACCCCCAAAATACCCCCAGAAACCCCCAAATCCCTCCAGGACCCCCAAAATCCCTCCAGGACCCTCCAAAATCCCCCAGGAACCCCCAAAATCCCTCCAGGAACCCCAGAACCCCCAGGAACCCCCAGGACCCCCAAAATCCCCCAGGACCTCTCAAACCCCCAGAACCCCCAAATCCCCTCAAATCCCCCAAATCCCCTCAAAATGACCCAAAGAGACCCCCGGCCTCCCAGCCCCACTGACCCCCTCCTGAGGGCCAGCCCCACGGTGGCCGGGCTCCCAGGACCCCCAAAACCCCTCCAAACCCCCAAATCCCCCAAATCCCCTCAAATCCTCAAAATGACCCAAAGAGACCCCCGGCCCCCAGCCCCACTGACCCCCCTCCTGAGGGCCAGCCCCACGGTGGCCGGGGCCTGGGGCCGCGCTGTTTGACTCGTGAAGCCACAATCGCCCAAAGTCTTCGAGTCCTCGAGGAGCTGATCGTCCTGGGGGGGCAAAAACACCACAAATTCACCTCAAAAACCCATCCTGATCGTCCTGGGGGGGCAAAAACACCCCAAAATCACCCAAATTCACCCCAAAAACCCACCCTGATCGTCCTGGGGGGGCAAAAACACCACAAATTCACCCCAAAAATACACCTTGGGACCCCCCAAACCCACCCTGATCGTCCTGGGGGGGCAAAAACACCCCAAAATCACCCAAATTCACCTCAAAAACCCACCCTGATCGTCCTGGGGGGGCAAAAACAGCAAAAATTCACCCAAATCCACCTCAAAAACCCACCCTGATCGTCCTGGGGGGGCAAAAACACCACAAATTCACCCCAAAAATACACCTTGGGACCCCCCAAACCCACCCTGATCGTCCTGGGGGGGCAAAACCACCAAAAATTCACCCCAAAAAACCCCCCAAATACACTCAGAGACCCCAGAAATACACTCAGGGATCCCAAAAACCCCACCCTGATCGTCCTGGGGGGGCAAAACCACCCCAAAATCACCCCAAAAAACCACTCTGATCGTCCTGGGGGGGGTAAAAAACCCCCAAAATCACCCAAATTCACCCCAAAAACCCCACCCAGGAACCCCTAAAATGTGTTTTCCCCCATTTGAACCCATTAATCCCACTTTCCCCCCATTTTTACCCATTTTACCCCCTTTTGCCCCCCATTTGAACACATTTTTAACCCATTGTAACCCATTTTTAACCCATTTTAACCCATTTTAACCCCATTTTAACCCCATTTTTAACCCATTTTTAACCCATTTTAACCCCATTTTTAACCCATTTTTAACCCATTTTTAACCCATTTTTAACCCATTTTAACCCCATTTTAAACCCATTCTAACCCATTTTAACCCATTTTTAACCCATTTTAACCCATTTTCCCCCATTTTTAACCCATATTTTACCTTATAAAGCCTCTGGTGCTCTGGTGGCCGGTGCAGGATGCCCCCAGCCCCATTTTTAACCCATTTTCCCCCATTTTATACCTTATAAAGTCTCTGATGCTCCGGTGGCCGGTGCAGGATGCCCTGCACGATGCGTTTGAGCTCCAGGACGGTGGAGGATTCCTTGGCCTCGGTGAAAATCGTCGTCTTGTGGCGCCGGATCATCAGGAACACGTCCTGGGGGCGGGGTTAATGGAAAAAAGGGCGTGGCCAAGCAAAAAAGGGGCGGACCCATCCGTGTTGGGGGCGTGGTTAATTCACGTAGGGGCGTGGTTTAACCTTATAAGGCGTGGTCTACACGCGGGGGGCGTGTCCTCCCCGAGAAGGGGGCGTGTCCTGCCCATATAAGGCGATTGGGGGCGTGTCTTACGGCGTGAAGGGGGCGGGGCTAGCGAAACGGGGGCGTGTCCTCCTCTGAGGAGGGGGCGTGTCCTGTCTATATAAGGCGACTGGGGGCGTGTCTTACGTTGTGAAGGGGGCGGGGCTCTCGAGAGGGGGGCGTGGCCTCCCTGAGGGGGCCCCGCGAGGAAGGAGTTGGAGGGAATTTGGGGGGGATGGGGAGTCCTGTGGGGGTTTCTCCTCCCCGTTTGGGGCTCTCCAGGGTGGGGAGGGTCCCGCCCGCCCCGCTGAGCCCCCAGGGTTTATTCCGAGCCCCCGACCCCCAAACCCCCAAAAATCCGTCCCTACCATCGCGGCCGCTCCTCCGGCTCCCTCAGCGCCGGGTCCGCCGCGATCCCAGCGGCCCCCGCGGCGCCAACGGCGCAGGCGCAGCCGGCGAAACCACGCCCAATTGGTTATTTATTTTATTTAATTTTAAGTCGCCATCTTGGGAAGGTCCGCGCCGAACCCTCGGGGAGGCGCCGCCATCTTGGGAAGGTCGGGGGTTTCGCGCCATTTTGTGAGGGTCGGGAGCGGCCGCCATTTTGTGTGGGGAGCAGGCGCCATCTTGGGGAGGGAACGGGGGGGATTTTAGGGGATTTTGGGGATTTTAGGGAGTTTGGGGGATTTAGGGGAGTTTGGGGCGGGTTTTGGGGGTTGGGGTTTTTGGGGTTGGATTTTCGGGGGTTTGGGGATTTTAGGGGTTTTGGAGCGGAGTTTTGGGGGTTTGGGGTTTTTGGAGGTTGGATTTTGGGGGTTGAGGGATTTTAGGGGTTTTGAGGCAGTTTTTGGGGGTTGGGGGTTTTGGGGGTTGATTTTTGGGGGGTTTTGGGGGTTTTAGGGGATTTGGGCGGTTTTGGGGGGTTAGGGCGAGTTTTTGGGGGCGTTAGGGATTTTGGGGGTTGGATTTTTGGGGGTTTGGGGATGATTTTAGGGGGTTTGGGGGGATTTTAGGGGAGTTTGGGGGGTTTGGGGGGGTTGAGGGTTTTGGGGGTTGGATTTTTGGGGGTTTTGGGAGATTTTAGGGGGTTTAGGGTTTTTGGGGGTTGAGGAGTTTAGGGGGTTTTGAGGGATTTTAGGGGAGTTTGGGAAGTTTTATGGGGTTTTTTTGGGGGTGGGGCTTTGTGGGATTTTAGGGAGGGTTGGGGGATTTTAGGGGGTTTAGGATTTTGGGGGGTTTGGGGAGGATTTTAGGGGGTTGGGGAGTTTTAGGGGTTTTTTGGGGAGGGGTTTGGTTTGGGGGATTTTGGGGGATTTTGGGGGGTTTTGAGGGGTTCTGGGGGATTTTAGGGGGTTTGGGGAGTTTTAGGGGTTTTTTGGGGGTTTTTGGCTTGGGGGGATTTTGGGGGGGTTGGGGGTTTGAGGGGTTCTGGGGATTTTAGGGGTTGTGGGAGTTTTGGGGTTTTTGGGGGGGTTAGGGGATTTGAGGGAGTTTTGGGGTGGTTTGGGGGATTTTAGGGAGGTCCTGAGGGGGTTTTAGGGGGATTTAGGGGATTTCCTTCCCTCCCCCCAAATTTGGGGGCGCTCGCCCTTCCCCTTTCTCCCCCTCCATATTTAGGGTCCCCCGCCCCTCCCCCCACCCCGTGGCTTCACCCCCACTTTTTGGGGGGGAGGGTGGGTGTGTCCCCTGCCCCTCCCCGCGTGGGCGAGACCCGTCGGACGGCGTCGCCCCGCCCCTCCCCCACGCCGCCCCTCCCCCACCCCCCGCCCCCATTTAAGGGGGTTCCCACGGGGGGGGAGGGGCGGCCCGCGGGTGTTTGGGAGGTTTTTTTTTTGGGGGGGCGCGATGGGGACCCCGAGGGCCCTCCTGCCCCTCCCCCTCCTGCTGCTCGTGACCCTCGGCTGTGACGTCACGCCCCGGGACCCCCCCACGGGTAAGATTTGGGGAGGGGGAGGGGGGGGGTGTTTCTTTCTTTGGGGTTCCTCTCCTTTCTGGGACCTGATTTTGGGGGGTTCCAAGGTGGGATTTTTGGGGTCCCCCCGGTTGGGATTTTTGGGGTCCCTCCTTTTTGGGACCCCATTTTTGGGACACCCCCGTATGGGATTTTTGGGGTTCCCCCTTTCTAAGACCCGATTTTTGGGGTTCCCTTTAATTGGGACCCCATTTTTGGGGGTTCCCAGGTGGGATTTTTGGGGTGCCCCCTGAATGGATCCCGATTTTTGGGGTCCCCCCCTTTTTGGGACCTGATTTTGGGGGTCCCTGAGTGGATTTTGGGGTCCCCCCGCTGAAGTTTTTGTGGTCCCCCCCTTTTTGGGACCTGATTTTTGGGGGTCCCCTGAGTGGGATTTTGGGGTCCCCCCCTTTTTGGGACCCCATTTTTGGGGGTTCCAAGGTGGGATTTTTGGGGTCCCCCCCCTTTATGGGATTCGATTTTTGGGGGTCCCCGCTGGATTTTGGGGTCCTATGGAAGGGGGGGGGAGGATTTTGGGGGGTCCCGGGGTGGATTTTGGGGTCACTGGGGGATTTTGGGGTCCCGGGGGGGGTAAATTTGGGGGTTCACCCCCTCGTGACCCCCCCTTTTTCTAACCCTTCCCCCCCCCAGATGGGACCTCTGAGATGTCGGAGACCGAGTTGGGTGAGTCCCAAAATGTCCCCAAATGACCCCAAAATGTCCCCAAATGTCCCCAAATGACCTCAAAATGTCCCCAAATGACCCCAAAATGTCCTCAAATGACCCCAAAATTACCCCAGAATATCCCCAAATGACCCCAAATGACCCAAAAATGTCCCCAAACAGCCCCAAATGTCCCCAAAATGTCCCCAAATGACCCCAAAATGTCCCCAGATGGCCCCGGGGGGGTCCCCAAATGTCCCTCCCCCATCTTGGGTGACCCCCTCCCCAACTCCCTCCTGACCCCTCTGATGTCCCCAAACTGTCCCCAGATGACCCCCAGGGGTCCCTAAGGTGTCCCCAATGTCCCCAACCCTCCTCCCCTGTCCCCAAAATGTCCCCAAAATGTCCCCAACCCCCCCAAAAGTGTCCCAGAGGGTCCCCAAAGTGTCCCCAACCCTCCAAAGTGTCCCCAAATTGTCCCAAAGTGTCCCCAAGTGTCCCAAAGTGTCCCCAAAGTGTCCCCAACCCCCAAAGTGTCCCCAACCCCCTCCCAGAGTGTCCCCAAATTGTCCCCAACTGTCCCAAAGTGTCCCCAGCCCCCAAGTGTCCCCAACCCTCCCCGGTGTCCTCCAGTGTCCCCAAATTGTCCCCAACCCCCCAAAGTGTCCCCAAAGTGTCCCTAAATTGTCCCCAATCCTCCAAAGTGTCCCCAAAGTGCCCCCAGAGTGTCCCCAAATTGTCCCCAAAGTGTCTCCAACCCCCAAAGTGTCCCCAGAGTGTCCCCAACCCCCAAAAGTGTCCCCAACCCCCTCCCAAAGTGCCCCCAATGTCCCCAACCCCCCAAATTGTCCCCAACCCCCAAAAGTGTCCCCAAAGAGTCCCCAACTGTCCTCAATATCCCCAATCCCCATCCCAAGTCCCCAAAGTGTCCCCAAAGTGTCCTCAAAGTGTCCCCAACCCCTCCCAAAGTGTCCCCAAATTGTCCCCAAAGTGTCCCCCTAACCCCTCCTCCCCTCCCCCAGTGTGCGGCCGGCCGGCCCTCCCCCTCTGGTGCGGAACGGGGGAGGACGCGGGGAGGGCGGTGGCCGTGGCAGGGCAGCCTCCAGCGGGGGGCACCCACGTCTGTGGGGTGTCCTCGTGGCCCCCAGTGGGTGCTGACGGCGGCCCACTGCCTGCAGGGGTGAGCGGGGACCCCGGGGGCGGGGGAGGGGCAGGGGGTGGGGTGGGGTACCCCATACTGGGACCAGTTCTGGGGACCCCGGAGGCGGAGGGGAGGGGCAAGGGGGACCCGGGGGAGTGGGGGTGGGGAGACCCCATGGTGGGATCAGTTTTGGGGTCCTCAGGGGGTGGGGGACCCCATGGTGGGATCAGTTCTGGGGACCCCGGAGGTGGGGTGAGGGACCCATGGTGGGATCGGTTCTGGGGTCCTCAAGTGGGTGGGGGTGGGAGACCCCCATACTGGGACCAGTTCTGGGGTCCTCAGGTGGGTGGGGGTGATGGAACCTCCATACTGGGATCAGTTTGGGGTGCCATGATGGGTGGGGGTGGTGGGATCCCCATACTGGGACCAGTTCTGGGGTCCTCAGTGTGGGTGGGGGTGGGGGGACCTGATACTGGGACCAGTTTGGGGTGCCATGGTGGATGGGGGTGGTGGGACCCCCATACTGGGACCAGTTCTGGGATCCTCAGATGGGTGGGGGTGTTGGGACCCCCATACTGGGACCAGTTCTGGGGTCCTCAGGTGGGTGGGGGTGGTGGGACCCCATACTGGGTTCAGTTTTGGGGTGCCATGGTGGGGTGGGGGCTCCAGTTTCGGGGTTCCCACAGCTGGGTGGTGAAGGGGAGGGGCCATGTCCCCATCCCACCCTCCCCCACCCCCCTTCCCTCCCCCTGCAGGAGCCGGGACCCCCGGGCGTACTCGGTGCTGTTGGGGGTGCGGGAGCTGTCGGGACCCCCCGGGGTGGGCGTGGCCGTGCCCTTGGCCGAGCTCCTCCCCCACCCGGGGTACGCGGGCGAGGCCACGAGCGGTGACATCGCCCTGGGCCGCCTGGCCCGTCCCGTCCCCTACGGCCCCACCGTCAGACCCGTCTGCCTCCCCTCCCCCACCCTCACCTTCCCCCCCGGCACCCGCTGCGTCGCCACCGGATGGGGGGACGTCGCCGAGGGAGGTGAGGGGGAGGGGCTACAAAAAGGGGGGGGCAACTGGGGTGGGTTGAGGTCAACTGGGGGCAACTGGGGGCAATTGGGGTCAATGGGAGTCAACTGGGGTCAACTGGGGTCAGTGGGTGTCACCTGGGGTGGACTGAGGTCAACTGGGGTCAATGGGGGTCAACTGGGGGCAACTGGGGTCAACAGGCGAAAATTGGGGGTACCTGGGGTGGACTGAGGTCAACTGGGGGTAACTGGGGTAGACTGAGGTCAACAGGAGTCAACTGAGGTCAACTGGGATCAACAAGAGTCAACTGGGGGTAATTGGGGTCAATGGGAGTCAACTGGGGTCAACAGGGGTCAACTGGAGTCAATGGAGCTCAACTGGGGTCAATGGAACCCAACTGGGGTCGAGGCCACCCAACTGTGGTCAATGGGACCCAATGGGGGTCACGGGGGGTCAATGGGACCCAATGGGGGTCAACTGGGGTCAATGGGACCCAACTGGAGTAAAGGAAGGTCAAAGGGACCCAACTGGGGTCAAGGCCACCCAACAGGGGTCAATGGGATCCAACTGGGGTCAATGGGACCCAAGTGGGGCCAAGGGGAATCAAAGCCACCCAACTCGCCTCAAGGGGGGTCAATGGGACCCAACTGGGGTCAATGGGACCCAACTGGGCTCAAGGGCACCCAACTGGGGTCAATGGGACCCAACTGGGGTCAAGGGGGGGTCAATGGGACCCAATGGGGGTCAATGGGACCCAACTGGATTCAATGGGACCCAACTGGGGTCAAGGGGGGTCAATGGGACCCAACTGGGGTCAATGGGAGTCAATGGGGCCCAACTGGGGTTAATGGGAGTCAATGGGACACAACAGGGGTCAATGGGACCCAAGGGGGGTCAATGGGACCCAATGGGGGTCAATGGGACCCAACTGAGGTCAAGGCCACCCAACAGGGGTCAATGGAACCCAACTGGGGTCAAGGGGGGTCCATGCCACCTAAGGGGGGTGAGTGGGACCCAACTGGGGTCAAGGGGAATCAAAGCCACCCAACTGGGGTCAAGGGGGGTCAATGGAACCCAACTGGAGTCAATGGGACCCAACTGGGGTCAATGGGACCCAACTGGAGTCAATGGGACCCAACTGGAGTCAGTGGGACCCAACTGGGGTCAATGGGACCCAACTGGGGTCAAGGGTGGTCAATGGGACCCAACTGGGGTCAATGGGACCCAACTGGAGTCAATGGGACCCAACTGGGGTCAAGGGGGGTCAATGGGACCCAACTGGGGTCAATGGAACCCAACTGTGGTCACTGGGACCCAACTGGGGTCAATGGTCAGACCCAACTGGGGTCAATGGGACCCAACTGTGGTCACTGGGACCCAAGGGGGGTCCATGCCACCCAATGGGGGTCAATGGGACCCAAGTGGGGTCAAGGCCACCCAATGGGGGTCAATGGAACCCAACTGGGGTCAATGGGACCCAACTGGAGTCAAGGCCACCCAAGTGGGGTCAGTGGAACCCAACTGGGGTCAAGGGGGTTCAAGGCCACCCAATGGGGGTCAATGGGACCCAACTGGGATCAATGGGACCCAAGGGGGGTCAATGGGACACAATGGGGGTCAAGGGGACCCAATGGGGGTCAATGCCACCCAACTGGGGCCAAGGGGGGAGTCAATGGGACCCAACTGGGACCAAGGTGGGGTCAATGAGACCCAATGGGGGTCAATGGGACCCAGAGGCTGACCCAACTGGGTCAATGGGACAACTGGGACAAGGGGCCAATGGGCAAGGGGGTCAAGGGGACCCAACTGGGGTCAATGGAACCCAACTGGGGTCAATGGGACCCAACTGGAGTCAATGGGACCCAACTGGAGTCAATGGGACCCAATGGGGGTCCATGCCACCCAATGGGGGTCAGTGGGACCCCAATGGGGTGAAGACCCCCCCGGGTGTTCCCAGAGGGTCCAACCCCCGCCCCTCCCCCCAGAGGACCTGCCGGCGCCGCGGCGGCTGCAGCAGCTGGAGGTGCCGGTGCTGGCGCTGGGGCTGTGCCGGCGTCTCTACGGCACCGACCTGGGCAGGGCTCCTCCCCCGCCACATCCAGGACGAGACATGATGTGTGCCGGCACACGCCCAGGCGGCAAGGACACCCTGCAAGGTGGGAGAGGCAGAGGTGGGGACACCTGCAGGGTGGGGGAGGGGCAGCTTGGGGACACCTGCAGGGTGGGGAGGGGACACCTGCAAGGTGGGGAGGGGACCTGAGGACACCTGCAAGGTGGGGAGGGGCTGGGGACACCTGCAAGGTGGGGGAGGGACACCCGAGGGGGGAGGGGACATAGGGACACCTGGAAGGTGGGGGAGGGGCTGGCCTGGGGACACCAACGTGGGTGGTGATTTGGAGGACACCAAGGGGGATGGGGACACCACGAGGGGCCTAGAGGAGGACACCATGGGGGATTGGGGACACCTGCAGGGTGGGGAGGGACACCCACAGGGGTGGGACATGGATGGGGGGGACACACAAAACATGGGGGGGCTTGGTGGCACCTTGGGGGACCCCAAGGTCTTGGGGACACCGTGGGAGGGTCTGGGTGGCACCATTGGAGGTCCCCTCACCCAGCACCCCGGGACCCACTTGGACCTTTGCCCCCAGGGTGACTCCGGGGAGTCCCCTGGTGTGACCTTTGCCCTTTGCCCCCAGTGGGTGACTTGGGGGTCCCCTGGTGTTGCCCAGGGGGTCTCTGATGTGACCTTTGCCCTTGCCCCCCAGAGGGTGACTCGGGAGTTCCCTGATGTGACCTTTGCTCCCTTGCCCCCAGGGTGACTCCCCCGGGGTCTCCCCTGGATGTGACCTTTGCCCTTGGCTCCCCCCAGGGTGACTCGGGGGTCCCCTGGGTGTGACCTTTGCCTTTGCCCCCAGGGTGACTCGGGGTCCCTGATGTGACCTTTGCCCCCAGGAGTGACTCGGGGAGTCTCCCTAGTGTGACCTTTGACCTTTGCCCCCCAGGGTGACTCGGGGGGGGTCTCCCCTGGTGTGACCTTTGCCCTTTGCCCCCCCAGGGTGACTCTGGGGCCCTGGGCGTGACTCGGGGTCCCTGGTGTGACCCTTGCCCTTTGCCCCAGGGTGACTCCGGGGTCCCCTGGTGGCCGGGGGGTCCCCTGATGTGACCTTTGCCCTTTGCCCCCCAGGGTGACTCGGGGGGTCCCCTGGTGTGCCCGGGGGGGGGTCTCCCCTGATGTGACCTTTGCCCTTTGCCCCCCAGGGTGACTCGGGGGGTCCCCTGGTGTGCCCGGCCCGGGGCCGGTGGGTCCTGGCGGGGATCGTGAGTTGGGGGGAGGGGTGCGGGGTCCCCAAACGGCCGGGGGTCTACACGAGGGTCAGCGCCTACGCCCATTGGATCGCCCCCCGCGCCGGGGGCGTGGCTTTCGTCACGCCCCTCCCCCGCAACGGCGCCCCCTGCCGGCCCGGAGGACTCATCGACATCAGCATCGTCATCATCGCTGGGATCGTCCTGAGGAGGGTGGGGAGTTTGAGGGGGGGGTTGAGGGGGTTGAGGGAGGGGAGGGGAGGGTTGGGAAGGAAAACGGGGAGGGGGGAAAAGGAAATAAAATGTGCAAAAGGGAAATAAAAAAGAGAGGCTGTAGGGGTTTTTTTTTTTTGAGAGGTTGAGTTCCGAAATGGGGCGGGGAGGGGTCCGAAATTGAGGGAGGGGGATGGCGAAAAGGGGGAAAGGGTGGGTAGGATGGGGAAATAAAGGGGGAAATGGGGGAAAAGGGAATAAAATGGGGGAAAAGGGGAAAATGCAATAAAGTGGTTTAAATCAAGGGAAATAAAGTGGCTGAAAAAAGGGCAATGAAATAGAGACAAAAAAAAAAAAGAGGGGGATAAAATGGCAAAAAATAGAAATAAAACGGGAAAAAAAGAGCAATAAAAGGGAAAACCGGGCGGGGCCAAAGGAGGGAGGAGCCAGAAGGAGGCGTACAGAGTGCCCTGACCGGAAGTGGCTCGGATTGGCTGACAGGAAGGAGGGGGGGGCTTTGTGGCTTTTTGGGGCGCGTGGCGGGAAACGGAGGAGCCGCCGCCCCTCCCCCCCCAAAACGAAACAGAGTTGCCGCATGAGACTCCCCAGGACCCCTCACGAGAGTCACGTGACCTACTAGGACCTCTCCCCACCCCCACCCCACAGTCACGTGACTGCCGGGAAGGTGAAGGGGGGAGGGAGAGGGGAAGAATCAGGATGGGGGGAGGGGTTTGAGGGGGATTTGGGGTGGGGAGGGGCCTGGGGATTTGGGGAGGGGCTTTAGGGGGTTGGGGGAGGTTTGGGGATTTGGGGTGGGGAGGGGTTTGAGGGGGATTTGGGGTGGGGAGGGTTTGGGGGATTTGGGGTGGGGAGGGGTTTGGGGGTTTTGGGGTGGGGGAGGGTTTAGGAAGGGGGCCTTCGGTGGGGAGGGGCTGGGCGTATATCCTGAATTGGGGAGGAGCTCAGGAGTGGGGAGGGGCTCAGGGTGGGGGAGGGGTCTCTGATGGGTGCTGAGGTGGGGAGGGTCGCATGAGCCCCTCCCCCTGTATCTCTAACTGCCCCTCTCCCTTTTCTCTCTCTCCTCCTCCATCCCCATCCCAGCCCCTCCCCACCTCCCCCGATGCCCTCCCCCACGCCCCCCCCCGCCGCCTCCCGCCCCCTCAGCCGCATCTCAGGCCAGGCCCCTCCCCACCCTGGGCCTGCCAGAAGGAGGAGGGAGTGTGGGGAGGGGCCAGGGAGGGCGGGGTCATCCAGCTGGTCCCGCCCCCTCGGGCCCTCCCCCACCTTCAGCAGCTTCTGGGTCGTGGGGACCCTCGGGCGGGGCTCCAGGGGAGGTGCTGAAGGTGAGGAGGGGGAGGGGCTCACAGGGTGGGGAGGGGTCACAGGGGTGGGGAGGGGTCACCCTAAGCTCCATCACCCCTCCCCCATCCCTCACTCCTCCCCTCCCTCCTTGGCCCCTCCCCATCACCCTCTCGCCCCTCCCCCTTGGCCCCTCCCACAAACACCCTTGACCCCTCCCCCATTCAGCCCTCCCCTTCTCTGACCACTGCCCCACTGTCTCTGCCCCCCTCCCCTCCGTCTCTGACCCTCCCTTCTGCCCTCCTCCCCCATGGTCATCCGTGTCTGCGATGGCCGCCCCTCCCACCATGACCTCTCTGACCCCTCCCCTCTGCCCTCCCCCAGGTGATCCGCGTGTCCAACTGCCGCCCTTCCCTCACCATGACCTTAAAAACCCTCCTCTCTCTGACCCCTCCCCTGTGCCTCTGCCCCTCCCTCTTTCTCTCTGACCCCTCCCCTCTGACCCCTCCCCTGTGTCTCTCCCCTACCATGACCCCAATAACCCTCCTCCTCTCTCTGACCCCTCCCCCTGTGCCCCTCCCCCATCCATGACCCCCAATAACCCTTCCCCGTGTGTCTGCCCCTCCCCAGGTGATCCGCGTGTCCGATGGCCTCCCCTCCCCACCATGACCCCACAACCCCTCCCCTCTCTGACCCCTCCCTTTGTCTCTGACCCCTCCTCTTTTCCCTCTGACCCCTCCCCTTTCTCTCTGACCTCCCCCATCTCTGACCCCTCCCCTTTCTCTCTCGACTCCTCCCCTCTCTCCACCCTCCCCCCAGGTGATCCGTGTGTGACTGGCTGCCCCTCCCCGTGTTCTGACCCTCCTCCTCTCTCTGACCCTCCCTTTCTCTCTGCCCCTCCCCACCATGACCCCAATAACCCTCCCCCCTTTGTCTCTGCCCTCCCCATCCATGACCCCTCCTGTGCCCCTCCCCAGGTGATCCGATTCCCGACGGCTGTCCCTCCCCACCATGACTCCTCCCCTTTGTCTCTGCCCCCTCCCCATCCATGACCCTCCCCTCTTCTCTCTGACCCCCTCTCCGCCCCTCCCCCAGGTGATCCGCATCTCCGACGGTCACCCCTCCCCACCATGACTCCTCTGACCCTCCCCCTTTCTCTCTGACCCTCCCCATGTGCCCCTCCCCAGGTGATCCAGCGCCCCGACGGCCGCCCCTCCCCCTGTGTCTGACCCCTCCCCCTTTGTCTCTGCCCCTCCCCCAGGTGATCCGGGTCTGGGACGGCCGCCCCTTTGCCCTGAAGCGCTCCCTGCGCCCCCTGTCGGGCCCCGCCCAGCGTCGCCATTGGCTGGCCGAGGTCTCCGCCCAGTTGTGGGCGGGGCCTCACCCGCACCTGCTGCCCCTGCAGGGGGCGTGGCTCGAGCGGGGGCGGCTCCACCTCCTGAGCCCCCCCTGCCCCGCCGGCTCCCTGGCCGACCAATGGCGCGCGGGGGGCGGGGCCCAGGGCGGCCCGGGGGGCGTGGCCTCCGCTCTGGGACGCTCCCTATTGGCCTGGTGGCGCCGGGGGGGCGGGGCCAATCCCAAGTCCCCTTCCCCGTTGGCTGAGGGGCGCCAGGGGGGCGTGGCCAGCCCCAACGCCACCTCCCTTTTCCCATTGGCCGAAGGGCACCAGGGGGGCGTGGCCAACCCCAAATCCCCTTCCCCATTGGCCGAGGGGCATCAGGGGGGCGTGGCCAACCCCGAATCCGCCTCCTTTTTCCCATTGGATGAGAGGCATGTGGGGGGCGTGGCCAACCCCAAACCCACCTCCCTATTGGCCGAGAGCCACCAAAGGGGTGTGGCCTCCTCCAAACCCACCTCCCCATTGGCCGAGGGATACCAAGAGGGCGTGGCCAAGCCCAACCCCCTCTCCCCTTCCCCATTGGCCGAGGGGCACCCAGGGGGCGTGTCCTCCCCCGGGGACACCTCCCCATTGGCCGAGGGGCACCCAGGGGGCGTGTCCAGCCCCGGGGACGCCTCCCCATTGGCTGAGGGGCACCCAGGGGGCGTGTCCAGCCCCGGGGACGCCCCCCCATCGGGCGAGCCCCCCGAGGGGTCCCCCCTGGCCGAGTGGCGGCTCCGGGGGTACCTTTGGGACCTGCTGGGGGCCCTGGGCCACCTGCACGCCCGGGGGGTCTCCCACGGGGACCTCAAGCCCGACAACGTCCTGCTGACTCCCCGCGGCCGCGCCGATTGGCCGACTGGGCTGGCCACGCCCTGGGAGGGGGAGGGGCCCTGGGGTGGGGAGGGGACCCCGGGTACGTGGCCCCGAGGCGCTGGCGTGGGCCGGGGGGCCCCCGGGACGTTTTCAGTCTGGGCTTGGCCCTGGCCGAGCCTCGGGGTCCCGGAGGCTCCCGGCCTGGGGAGAGGGTGGAGGAGCCTGCGCACAGGGGGAGGGGCGGCGGCCTCCTGGACCCGGGGGAAGGTGAGGGGGAGGGGAGGGGTTTAGGGGAGGAGGGGAATTTGGGGTGTGGGAGGGCCTACGGTGGGGGAGGGGCAAATGAAATGGGGAGGGGCCTATGGGTGGGGAGGGGCATCTGTTGGGGTGGGAGGGGCCTATGGGTGGGGGAGGGGTCAGTGGGGGTGGAGGATGGGATGGGGAGGGACCTCCAGAGGTGGGGGAGGGGAAAGGGATGGGGAGGGGCCAATGGATGTGGGGGAGGGGCCCCTGGGTGTGGGACAGGACGAGGGAGGAGCAAAGGGAGGTGGGAGGGGTTTATGGGTGGGGAGGGGCCAAGAGAGGGGAGGGGCCAATGGATGAAGGGCTGACCTACAGGTGGGGAGGGGCCAAAAGGTGGGGAGGAGCCTCTGAAAGAGGGGGAGGGGGAGGACCCCTGAGGTGCCCCCCTCCCCCAGGGCTGTCCCCCGAGTTCCAGGCGGTCCTGGCGGCCATGTTGGATCCTGACCCGCAGGGCCGGCCCTCGGTGCCGGAGCTGCTGCAGTGGGGGGTGGTGAGGGGGGCGGGGCGGTGGAGACCCCTCACCCGATTGGCTGATGTCGCTCTCCAGCTGCTTCGCCATTGGCTGCAGGTCAGGGTGTGGGGGAGGGGCGGGACACCACCCCCACCCCCTCCCCCTCACCTGTGGTTCTCATGGCCCCTCCCCACCCTGCCCCAAGCCCCTTCCCACGGCCCCTCCCCCACCCTGTTAACAGCCCCTCCTCCCCAGATTGAGCCCTGGCCCCTCCCCACCCTCACAGACCCCCTCCCCTACCCTATTTGCAGCCCCTCCCCCGCAGATTGAGCCTTGGCCCCTCTCCCACCCTCACAGACCCCTCCCCACAGATTGAGCCCTGGCCCCTCCCCACCCTCACAGCCCCTCCCCACCCTATTTACAGCTCCTCCCCACCCTGTTCCCAGCCCAGCCCCTCCCCCCAGCCCCACAGATCGACCCCTGGCCCCTCCCCCCACCTTTACAGGCCCTCCCCACCTTGTTCCTATCCCAGCCCCTCCCCCCATCCCCACCCCCGGCCCCTCCCCATGCCCCTCCCTGTGTGACCCTGCCCCTCCCCCTTTCCCAGGCTCTGTGGGGTCTCTGGGGTCCCTGTGGGATTTGTTGTGGCCCCTCCCCCTGGAGGGGCTCCCGGACCCCGCCGCCCCCGGGCGGACCCCTGGGAGCTGCTCAGGGGAGGGGCCAGAGGACGACTGAGGACGAGGGCCGAAGGACCCCCTGGACGTGGGGACAGGTGGGGACCCCTCCCCCTCCTTTAGAGACCTCCCCAAAATTCACACAAAACCCCCAAAATTCACCCCAGAGACCCCCGGAAATCCCTC
>NW_026087639.1:0-42152 GCF_022539395.1 Myiozetetes cayanensis | reverse complement strand
TTGGGACTCCCTTCTACCGGGAGAGGATGAGCACCAAGGAAGGGGGAACCCCCAATAAATGCAGGATCCTCAGCAGCCCAGAGAGGAGAGAGCAGAGAGGGGGAACTCCTGGGAGTTTTGGGCTGGTGGTTTGGAGGTTTTTATGGGATCGGGAGAGCCAGGGGTGGGGGGTAGGAACAGTGGAGTGGGAAGACCAGAGCAATACTGGAGCTGGGGGACCCCCGGCAAGCTGGAGGGGGAGCACGGAGAAGGGAGAGGCTCAGGATCCCCGGGACCCTGAAACGGGGGGCCCAGAGAAGAGGGAGCCTGGACAGAGGACATGCTTGGGATCCCTGGGACAACAAAGTTGAGAACTCAGAGTAGGGGAATGTCTGGGAACCCAGCACCCTGAAGCAGAGTCAGGGTACAAGGGACCCCTGGGACCCCCAAAACCCCCCAGCATCCCTAGGCAGGACCCCAGCAGCTCAGAGAGGGGAGACCCCCATAGTCCTAGAGTGAAGAGAGCAGAGAGGGTGAACTTCTACGAAGATTTTTCTGAGCTGAATCTTCATATTTTGAAGTATTTTCTGGTTGAATCATGATCTTTTGCAGATTTGGGGGGAATTTTTGAGTTGGGTTTTTTTTTCCCCCAAATGTATTTTGTGTTTTTCTGGGCTCAGTTTTAGTGTTTTGGAGGTTTTTATGGGCCCAGGATGGCCGGTGAGTTCTAGAGGTGTATTTGGGCAGGATGAACCCCCAAGCCAACGCACTCAGCCCTTGTTTCCCCCCAGACAGGATTTGTCCTTCCCAAAGCTTGGGCAGATGGAGGAGGAGGCTGCAAGGAAGAGGAAGATGCTGCAGGCCCCCCAGGCAGATGAGGAAGTCAATGGCCCTTCAGCCCTGTCTTGTGGTGCATCTGTTGAGCAGCCTCCCAGCAGGGAGAAGTCCTTCAGGTGCTTGGAATGTGGGAAGAGCTTCAGTCGGAGCTCCAGCCTTATCCAACACCAGCTCATCCACACTGGGGCACGTCCACACTCGTGTAGGGAATGTGGGAAGAGGTTTCAGACCAGATCACATCTCCTCAGGCATGAGCAGACACACACAGGGGAGAGGCCCTTCCGCTGCACCGACTGCGGGAAGGGCTTCAACCAGAACTCCCACCTCGTCACCCACCGGCGCATCCACACCGGGGAGAGGCCCTACAAGTGTGGGGAGTGTGGGAAGAGCTTCACTCAGAGCTCTGGCTTGACCTATCACCAACGGACCCACTGGTAAGAGACGCCCCACGAGTGCCCCGACTGCGGGAAGAGCTTCGGTCGCTGCTCTGACTCCGTCACCCATCGGAGAACCCGCCTTGGGAGCAGCCTTTTTGGGGACCCACATTCCCGGTGACCTGCCTTGGGAAGACCCCTGGCTGGGTAGTCCCACCCTGACCGGGCCCAAGAAGACCCAACCCAGTTCATCACGAGGCTCCCACTCAAGATCAGCTGCTGGAGCCGGGCGGTTGTCTCGGTGTTAACTCCGCTAAAACCATCCCGGTTTTTTGTCCAGCTTTGCTCCACCCCGCTAGCAGGTTTTTAGTGTTTCTATTTAGGGTTTATGTTGTGCAGTGGATAGTTCTGATTAAGGTTTTTTTTGCCTGATCATTTGTAAATTGCGTAAATTGCTCGTTTTATATAAATATTCTGGTTTTGCCGTCATTAAAAACCTGTGGGACAAAGTGGTTTAAGAGCTCTGGAATTCCTTTGAATTTAAACTGCTAACACAGTCCGGGGCTGAGAGAGGATTCAGCTGCACTGGGAAGTTTAGGAAGTTTAGGAAGCCAGGGAGTCCTTCCTGCACCTCGAGATTCTCGGGCAAGGATGATCTTTAAAGTCTTTTCCAGCCGAAATAATTCCATGATTCTCATTCTCTCGGATGATCTTGGAGGTTTGTCCAGTTTAAATAATTCCATGATTCTCATCCTCTCTGGCCCATCTTCCACAGCCAAGTGGTGATGGATTCAGGTCTGTCCCGTTCTTTTTGGCCCTCAGGTCTACCCAGTTCTTTTTGGCCCTCAGGTCTACTCAGTTCTTTTAGACCCTCAGGTCTCCAGTTCTTTTTTCGTTTCAGGTCTACTCAGTTCTTTTTGGCCCTCAGGTCTCTCCGGTTCTTTTTGCCCCTCAGGTCTACTCAGTTCTTTTAGACTCTCAGGTCTATGCAGTTCTTTTTGGCCCTCACATCTATCGGATTCTTTTTGGCCCTCACATCTATCTGATTCTTTTTGGCCCTCAGGTCTGTCCAGTTCTTTTTGGCCCTCATGTCTGACTGTTTCTCACAAATTGGGCAATATTTGGAGAGTGTTTCTCACACGTGCACAGAGCCCCCCTGTGCCCACCCCTCAGGCCTCATGGAGGGGGAGGAGGCATCTCAGGGAAAATTAGGGGTTTGAGGGGGGGGGTTATGGAGTGCTCGGGAATTCCTGGAGGGTTTTGGGGTCCTTGGAGGGATTTTGGGGGGATCCTGGGAGGATTCTGGGAGGTTATGGGGCTCCTGGTGGCATTACTGGGACGATCTTGGGGAATTTTTTGGGTCCTTGGGGTGATTTTGGGGTCCTGAGGGAGTCCGGGAAGGTTCTGGGGGGGATCTGATGGGTCATTTGGGAGGGGTTTTGGGGGTCCTGGAATTGGTCTTGCAGGGGATTTTTTTCCCAGTTTAAGGATCCCAACCCCCAGTTTGAGGGCCCCAGAGCCCAGTTTAAGGATCCCAAACCCCAGTTAGGGCGGTCCAGAGCCCAGTTGAAGGATCCAAAACCCCATATATTATTGATATAATGTATTATTAATATATAAAAATCAAAATGGTATTTTAAATACATTAAATAAATAACAGTTATTATTATAAAAATAGTAAAAATATTAAAAAAATAAAAATAGAAATAAAGTTGTGCCCTGTCCCCTGCAGGAGGGGCTTGGGCTCCTTCGAGGCATGTCCTGCCCAGCCCCAAACTGGGCTCTGGGGCCTCCAAACTGGGCTCTGGGGAGTCCAAACTGGGCTCTGGGGCCTCCAAACTGGGATCTGGGGAGTCCAAACTGGGCTCTGGGCTCTCCAAACTGGGCTCTGGGGCCTCCAAACTGGGCTCTGGGCTCTCCAAACTGGGCTCTGGGGCCTCCAAACTGGGCTCTGGGCCTCCAAACTGGGCTCTGGGGCCTCCAAACTGGGCTCTGGGCTCTCCAAACTGGGATCTGGGGCCTTTAAACTGGGATCTGGGGAGTCCAAACTGGGCAATCCCATTATTGATTAACTGGTGACAGAGGAGCCCCTGATATGTGTTAGTGTGACTAGGGAATGTCATTAATTAATTAATTGATGACAGAGGAGTCCCTGACATGTGTGAGTGTTACCTGGCAATCCCATTAATAATTAATTAATGAATTGATGGCAGAGGAGCCCCTGATGTATGTGAGTGTGACCAGGGAATCCCATTAATTAATGGGGATGGGGATGAAGGCAGATGGAGGTGGGTTCCTTTTTTATCTTTTTATTATCTTTTTCATCTTTTTTATCTTCGTTTTTATTTTTATCCTTTTATAATATTTTTAATCTTTTATTATCTTTTTTATCTTATTTTTATATTTTTAAAATATTTTCTCTTTTTTATTTTTTTATTATTTTTATCTTTTTAATCTTCTTTTTTATATTTTTTAATCCTGTTTTTAATTTTTTTTATATATTTTGTAATCTTCTGCTTAATTTATTGCATTTAATTTAATATTTAATTTAATTTATTGAATTATTGACTAGGGGGGTGGGAAACAACTTTTTTTAATATTTTTTAATAATTTTTCAACTTTTAATATTTTCATATTTTTATCTTTTTTACCTCTTTTTATCTTTTTAATGTTCTTTTTTTTATATTTTTATCCTTTTTTATATGTTTTAAATATTTTTTAGTATTTTTGTACTTTTAATCTTTTTAATCTTTCTTAATATTTTTATATGTTTTCTTTTTTATCTTTTTTCTTCATAATTTTTAATATTTTATATTTTTTATATTTTTCTTTTTTATCTTTTTTAAAAATATTTTTAATATTTCTTATAATTTTTATCCTCTTTTAATCTTTTTTTTAATCTTATCTTTTAAAATATTTTTATCTTTTTTATCTTCTTTTTTATGTTTATCTTTTTAATATTCTTTATGGTTTTTGCTTTTTTATCTTATTTTTATCCTTTTTATACTTATTTAATCTTATGTAATCATCTTTTTATCTTTTTTAATAATCTTTTTTATCTTTTTATCTTTTTTATCTTTTTTACCTTTTTTAATCTTTTTTTTTAAACCTTTTTATCTTCTTTTTTAACTTTTTAATAATTTTTTTATTTTTTTTTTTAATCTTTTTTATCTTTTTTATCTTTATCTTCTTTCCTTTTTTAATTTTCTTTTCCCCACTGCATTAAAAAGGATTTCTCCCAGAGCAGAGCGTGTGACTCTTTCTCCGGGCCCTCCTGACACGTCATAAACAACCTTTTTAAACCCTTTTAAAACCTGGAACCACACTGGGAGTGACTGGAATCATACTGGGATCATACTGGGAGTGACTGGAATCATACTGGGATCATACTGGGATCATACTGGGAGTGACTGCAATCACACTGGGAGCATACTGGAATCATACTGGGATCATACTGGGAGTGACTGCAATCACACTGGGAGTGACTGGAATCATACTGGGAGTGACTGGGATCATACTGGGATCATACTGGGAGTGACTGGGATCATACTGGGAGTGACTGGCACTGAGCAGGATCATACTGGGAGTGACTGGAATCACACTGGGAGTGACTGGAATCACACTGGGATCACACTGGGAGTGACTGGGATCATACTGGGGGTGACTGGGATCACACTGGGAGTGACTGGGGTCACCTTTTATCAACCCCCAATAAAACTTTCACCTTCCACCTCTCCCCAAGTCCCACCTGGGACCACCCCCAGCCCCCAGAAGACCCCAAATTTCCCCAGGGCCCCCCCAGGTTCCACAGACCCTATAGAACCACTCAGACCCTATAGACCCTATAGAGACCCCACAGACTCCCACGGGCCCTCACAACCCCCCCCAGAGACCCCCACAGACCATCCTGACTCCTCCAGGTTCCACAGACCCTGTAGAACCTCCCAGATCCCAAAAACATCTCAGGGACTCCAAAAACCCAGGAGGGACAGAAAAAAATCCACAAGGGACCCCAAAAACCCATCAGGGACTCACAGGGACCCCTGAGGAACCCCAAAACCCATCAGGGACCCACAGGGATCCCGGGGAACTCCAAAACCCAACAGGGACCCCCAAAATCCATCAGGGACTCACAGGGACCCCCCAGGAACCCCAAAACCCAGCAGGGACCTCCCCGAGGAACCCCAAAACCCAGCAGGGACCCCCAAAAACCATCAGGGAACCCCCAGGGAACCTCAAAACCCATCCAGGACCCACAGGGACCCCGAGGAACCCCAAAACCCAGCAGGGACACAAAAAAAAATCCACCAGGGACCCCCAAAACCCATCAGGGACCCACAGGGACCCCACACGGACACCGAGGAACCCCAAAACCCAGCAGGGACACAAAAAATCCAGCAGGGACCCCCAAAACCCATCAGAGACCCACAGTGACCCTGAGGAACCCCAAAACCGAGCAGGGACACAAAAAATCCACCAGGGACCCCCCCCAAAACCCTCCAGGAACACCGAAACATCTCAGGGACCCCCAAAACACATCAGGGACCCCCAGGGACCCTGGGGAACCCCAAAACCCAGCAGGGACTCCCCCCTTTTAACCCCAACTCCTGAGGACCCCCCAAACTCCTGGGGATCCCCCCGAACTGCTGGGGACACCCCAAACTCCCAGGGACCTCCAAGTCTTCCCCCCCCCCAAATCCCGGGGTGCCCCTTGTGGGGTTGCTTTCCCCGTGTCCCCTCGAATTTTTGGGACCCCCCGAACCCCCCACAACCCCTAGGGACCCCCAAAGCCTGGGGACCCACCAGGACGCCCACCCGAGTTCCCGCTGTGCCCCCTCAGGACCTGGGGGGACCCCCTCAAAGCCCCCTCCCCCCGGACCCCTGGGGGGACCCTCAAACCCTCCTGGGACCCCCCAAAAAGAAACCCAGGGGCACCCCCAAAATCCACCCAAGGGACTTGCAAAAATCCACCCAGGGGGAACCCCAAAACCCACCCAGGGACACCCAAAATCCACCCAGGAACACCCCCAAAAAAAACCCAGAGACCCCCCAAAATCCACCCAAGGACACCCCAAAATCCACCCAGGAGCACCCCCAAAAAAAACCCCAGGGGCACCCCCAGTTCCACCCCAGACCCCCTCCACAGTGACACCACAGCCTCTTGAAAACCTTCCCTCAGCAGGGACCCACAGGGACCCCGAAAAACCCCAAAACCCAGCAGGGACACAAAAAATCCACCAGGGACGCCCCAAAACCCATCAGGGACACCGATGAACCCCAAAACCTCCAGCAACACCGAAACATCTCAGGGACCCCCAAAAAACCCAGAATGGACCCCCCTTTCCTCCCCCTCCCCCAAAGCCCCCGGGTCTCCCCAACCCCCCCAGGGACCCCCAAACCCTCCCCGTCCCCCAAGCCCCTCGGGGCTCTCCCAAACCCGTAACCCCCAAACTCCCGGGAACCCTCCAAACTCCCAGAGACCCCCGAACTCCCGGGGACCCCCAAACCCCTGGGGACCTCCCGAAACTCCTGAGGACCCCCCAACCCCTGGGGACCCCAAAAAAAACCAGGGATCCCCCAAAATCCACCCAGGGACACCCCAAAAATCCACCAAAGGGACACCCCCAGTTCCACCCTAGACCCCCAATGACACCACAGCCTCTTGCAAACCTTCCCCCAGCAGGGACCCACAGGGACTCCCCAGGAACCCCAAAACCCATCAGGGACCCCCAGAACCCTTCAGGAACACCAAAACATCTCAGGGACCCCAAAACCCCAGCAGGGACCCTCTCTTCCTCCCCTCCCCCCAAAAAAACCCCCGGGGACCCCCAAACCCCCAAACTCCTGGGGACCCCCAACCCCTGGGGACCCCTCAAACCCCTGGGGACCTCCCCAAACTCCTGGGGACCCCCAAACTCCTGAGGAACCCCCAAACCCCTGGAGACCCCCCAACCCCCTAGGAAACCCCCAAAGTTCCGGGAAGCCCAAACTCCGGGACCCCCAAACTCCTGGGGAACCTTAAACTCCTGGGGACCCCCAAAGTCCTGGAGACCCACCCCCAAACTCCTGGGGAACCCCTAAACTCCTGGGGACCCCCAAACTCCCAGGGACCTCCAAGTCTCCCCCTTCCCCCAATCTTGGGGTGCCCCTTGTGGAGTTGCTTTCCCCGTGTCCCCTCGAATTTTTGGGACCCCCTCAAAGCCCTCCCCCGGACCTCCCCGAACCCCGGGCGGGACCCCAAACCCTCCCGGGACCCCCAAACCCGGGAGACCCCCAAACCCCCTCACCGAACCAGAACTCGCCGCTGACGTTGCCGAAGCCGCGCACGTACGAATCCCACCCCTCCAAAAATCCGTGCCCCCGACCCGGCACCGCTGGAAAACCGTTTGGGGGGGAAGGGAAAGGGGGTCGCGACATCCCCAAAATCCACCCGGGGACCCCCACAGTGACACCACAGACACGCCCCCCACAGTGACACCACAGCCTCTTGCAAACCTTCCCCCAGCAGGGACCCACAAGGACCCCGAGGAACCCCAAAACCCATTAGGGACCCACAAAACCCATCAGGGACGCACAGGGACCCCGAGGAACACCAAAACCCAACAGGGACACAAAAAATCCACCAGGGACCCCCAAAACCCAGCAGGGACCCACAGGGACCCCGAGGAACTCCAAAACCCATCAGAGACCCAGGGTCAAAATCCACCCAGGGACCCCCCAGTTCCACCCCAGACCCCCCCACAGTGACACCACAACCTCTTGAAAACCTTCCCCCCCACGAAACCCCTAAAGCAGCTTCCCAGTGCCTCCCAGTTTCCCTTCCAGTGATCCCCCAGCCCCTCCCAGTGCCCCCAGTCCTCCATTAGAACCCTCTGTTGTCCCCCCAAACCTCGATTTCGTCCCGTAAAGTTCCCTGAGGAAGCCCCTCAACCCATTTCCAATGCCCCTGTGTCACCCCAAACCCCCCCCATTGCCTCCAAGGCCCCCCTTGCTTGCACAGAACTCCCCATATCCCCCTCCCAGCCCCTCCCAGTGCCCCCAGTCCCTCCCAGTGCCCCCAGTGCCCCAGTCCCACCAGCAGTTGCCGTCGCTGTCCATGTCGCAGAAGACCCTGAGGGGCCGGGCCGGGTCCCCCCCGAGGAACACGAGGGTCTCCCGCGAGGGGCCCGGCCCGTTCCGCTGCTCCTCGGCGCAGTCCCGGGGGTGGGAGTGCGGCAGAGGGGCTGGGGGGAACAAGAGGGGGGCTGGGGGGTCCCGAGGGTCCCTCAGGCACCGTGGGGGCTTCTGGGGACCTGGGGGTGCGGGTGCCCCCTCCCCAAAAAGGACACGGACCCTCCCCACGCCATCAACGCCACCCCCATCAGGGCCCCGAGGGCCCCAAAAGACCCCGCTGGCGCCACCCACGGGGCACAACCCCCCTCCACCCCCCAAAAAAAAAACCCTGCCCCTCAAAAGGACCCCCTTCAAAGACCCCCACCCCAGGGGTCCATTTGACCCCCAAAAAGACCCAGACCCTCCCCAAAAGGACCCCCTTCAACGAACCCCCACCACCACCACCCCCCCGACGTCCATTTGACCCCCAAAAGACCAAGACCTCCCCCCAAAAGGGTCCGGGTGTAATAGAAGGGTTAACTTTGTTCATAAAATCTTATGTGTATGAGGGAGTCAGAAACTTTTTGTTGTAATTAAACAAGAGGAGTTTCACAGACAGCTTGCTAATCAAGCAAGTAAACAACTGATAAGAACTGCACCTTTTCATCTCTGACAAATACCAGATGACCACTTACCCAGCCACCGAACTCAAGCCACAAACAAATTTACATCCGAAAAGCCAATGCCAGACACCACTTAACGTGTACTTAACAACCACGAAGGTATAAAAAGAGACACTGACTTCATTTCGGTGTGTGCTTCGGCAGGGCACTTGCCCTCCAGGCCACCCAGCGCTGTTTTGCTTTATTATCGCTTGCTTAATAAATTTATCAATGTTTAATTGGAATTGAGTTGTCTAAATTCTTATACTAACTTATAACACGGGTGCCCCCCGAAATGAACCCCCTCCATGCCCCCCCCCCCGAACTCACAGGTGTCAAAGGTGGCCTCGAGGGGCACGATTTGGGGGTCCCCCCCCCGGCCCCACAGCTGCACCCCGTAACATCCCGCCGGCTCCAGCCCCCACAACTGCTGCGACCTGGCCTTGGGGGGCAACTGCAGTGTCTGGGGGGGCACGGAGGGGGGTTGGGGGTGCCAGGTGGGGGGGAATTGGAGGCCCCAAGGGGGCCTCGAGGGTTATTGGGGTCCCCCCAGGGAGGTATTGGGGTTCCCCAGGGTACTGGGATGCCCGAAAGAGGGTAAGGGGGAACCCCTGAGGTGTTATTGGGGTCCCCCAGGGGGGATTATTGGGGTCCCCCGGGGTGTTATTTGGCTCCCCCAAGGCTTTATTTGGGTCCTCGGGGTATTCGTGGGGTCCTTCATGGGGGGCATTGGAACCCCCACAGATGAAGGAGGGGGGGAATGACACGAGGTTATGACCCCAGAAGTCCTCGGCAACCCCCCTGTAACCCCCCTCATGACCCCCCTGGGACCCCCCACAACGACCGCCTGTGATCCCCCGACTTCCCCAATGACCCCTTGTGACCCCCAATGACCCCCGTGACCCTCCTCTGACCCCCAATGACCCCCTGTGACCCCCTCTCCCCCAACAATGAACACCCCCCATTTCCCCCATTACCTGTCCCGCCCCCGTGTCCCCTCCCTCAATTACCTGTCCCACCGTGTACCCGCAATGTCCCCTCGTGTCCCACCCATGTCCCCCCCCCATTACCTGTCCTGACCTGTGGCCCTGCCGTGTCCCCCCGTGTCCCCTCATGCCCCCCATGTCCCTCCGTGTTCCCTGACCCCCCTGTATCCCTGGGACCATGCAGGGGTCTCCTACTAGGAGAGACTGGAATCATACTGGGATTGACTGGGAGCATGCTGGAGGCAAGTGGGCTATACTGGGAGTGGCTGGGAGTGATGGGGATAATACTGGGAGAGACTGGAACCATAGTAGGGGTGAAGGGGAGCAACTGGAACCATGCTGGGGGCAACTGGGATCATAGTGGGAACAACTGGATCTCTACTGGGGTCTTATTGGGAGTGACTGCAATAATATGGGAGTGTGTGGGAGGGACTGCAGCCATACTGGGGATGAGTGGGATCAAACTGGGTTCCTATAGGAAGTGTCTGGAAGTTCATGGGATCATACTGGGGGTGACTGGACTCATACTGGGATCATACTGGGAGCAACTGGGACCATGCAGGGGGAAATGGCATCATCCAGGCAGGGACTGAAAGTGCCTGGGGCCATCCTGGACTCAGACTGGGAGTCCCTGAGAGGGAAAGGAACCATCCTGGTGGGGCTGGGAGCAACTGGGACCACCTTGGGGGCAACTGGGATCCTATTGGGAGTGACTGGGGTGACTTGGATCATAGTGGGGAGTGACCAGGACCATACTGGAACCATGCTGGGGGTGACTGTCAGTGCCCAGGATCATACTGGGAGTGACTGGAACTATGCAGGGGGGGACTGAGAGCAACTGGGATCATGCTGGAAGCAACTGGGAGTAACTGGGAGTGACAGGGTGCATGCTGGAGGCAACTGGTATGAACTGGGAGTGACTGGGATCACACTGATGGGAACTGGGACCATCCTGGGGCAAGTGGAAGTCACTGGGTGTCGTGGGTTTTGGTAGCGGGGGGCTCCAGGGGTGGCTGTCTCTGTAATGTCACCCTTGTCCTTGTGAAGTCATCAATGTCCCCAACATCACTGTGGTATCACAACTATCCCTTTGTTGTCACCATTCCCCTGCAAGGTCACTAGTCCCCAAAGATGTCATGGATGTCCCTGTGATGTCACCAGTGTCACCGATGATGTCATGGTGTCTCTTTGATGTCACCCTTGTCCTTGTGAAGTCACCGATATCCCCAATGATGTCACCAATGTCCACGTTATATCATGACCATCCCTTTGTTGTCACCAATGTCCCTGTGACATCTCGGCTTTCCCATTGCTGTAAGCAGTCCCCTGTGATGTCACTGGTCTCCAATGATGTCACTGCTGTCTCGGTGATATCACCACTGTCCCCAGAATTGTCACCACGTCCCTGTGATGTGATCAGTGTCCTTGTGATTTCACCAGACCCCTGTGATGTCACCAATGTCCCTGTGACATCACTGCTGTCCCTCTGTTGTCACTCTGATGTCACTGATCCCCAGTGATGTCCCTGCTGTTTCTGTGATGTCACCATGGTCTCCTGTGATGTCACCAATAACCCTGTGACATCATGGCTGTCCCTTTGTTGTCAACAGTCCCCTTTGAGGTCACTGGTCCCCAATGATGTCTCTGATGTCCCTGTGAAGTCACCACTATCCCTTGTGAGGCCACCAATGTCACCAGTAATGTCACTGGTGTCTCTGTGATGTCACACCTGACCTTCCGATGTCACTGATGTCCCCTGTCATGTCAGAGATGTCCCTGTTGATGTCACTGGTGTCTCTGTAGTGTTATCACAGTCCCCTGTGATGTCACCACTGTTCCCTAAGATGTCACCAGTGTCACCGATGATGTCACTGGTGTCTCTGTGATGTCACCCTGGCCTTGTGCAATCACTGATGTCCCCTGTGATGTCATCAATGTCCCTGTGACATCATGGCTTCCAATTACTGTCACTGGTGATGTCACTGGTCCCCAATGATTTCACTGCTTTCCCTGTGATGTCACCTCTGTCCCCGAGGATGTCACTGATGTCTCTGTGATGTCACCCCTGTCGTTGTGAAGTCACTGATGTCCCCTGTGATGTAAATGGTCTCCTTGTGACATCTCGACTGTTCCTTTGTTTTCATCAATCCCCTGTGATGTCAGTGGTCCTCAATGGTGTAATTTCTGTCCCTGTGATGTCATCACTGTCCCCAGTGACTTCAGCAATTTCCATGCCACTTGTGTCTCTATAATGTCAACCCTGTGCTTGTGAAGTCATCAATGTCCCTGTGACATCACGACTTTCCCTTTATTGTCAACAGTCCCATGTGATGTCACTGGTCCCCAGTGATGTCACCCAAGTCCCTGTGATGTCACCCATGTCTCTCGTGATGTCACCTGTTTCATCCATGGCCTTGTGAAGTCTTCGATGTCTCCTGTGATATCAGAGATGACCCCATTAATGTCACTGGTGTCTCTGTGGTGTCATCACTGTCCCCTGTGATGTCAACAATGTCCCCAATGATGTCACTGCTGTCTCTGTGATGTCACCACTGTGTCGAGCCATGGCACCATGTCCTTGTCATGTCACCAATGTCAGTGATGTCCCTGTGACATCACGACTGTCCCTTTGTTGTCAACATTTCCTTGTGATGTCACTGGTCCCCAGTGATGTCGCTACTCTCCCTATAATTTCACCACTGTGCCCACCGGTGGCATCATGTCCCTGTCCACCGATGTCCCCGTGACATCACAGCTGTCCCTTTCTTGTGACCGATCCCCTGAATTGTCACTGACCCCGATGATATCGCTCAAGTCCCCCTGATATCACCACTGTCCCCTGTGATGTCAACAATGTCTCCGATGATGTCACTGGTGTCTCTGTCATGTCATTCTTGTGCTTGTGAAGTCACTGATGTCCCCTTTGATGTCACCATGTCCATGTGACATCACTGCTTTCCATTTGTTGTCAGCAGTCCCATGTGATGTCCCTGGTCCCCAGTGATGTCACCTATGTCACTGTGATGTCACCAATATCCTCGATGATGTCACTGTTATCTCTAATTTCACCCTGCCCTTGTGAAGTCACCAATGTCCTATTTGATGTCACTGATTTCCCTGTGACATCACAGCCATCCTTTTGTTGTCACCAGTCCCCTGTGATTTCACTGGTCCTCAGTGATGTCACTGCTTTCCCTGTGATGTCACCACTGTCTCCAGCAGTGGCACCTTGTCCCCGTGATGTCACCAAAGTCCCTCTGATGTCACCATAGCCCTGTGACATCACTGTTATATCTGTTACATCACAACTATCTTTTCATTGTCACCAGTCACCAGTGATGTCACTGGTCTTTAATGATATCACTGATGTCCCTGTGACATCACAGCCTTCCCTTTATTGTCAATAGTCCCCTGTGATGTCACTGGTCCTCTATGATGTCACTACTTTCCCTATGATGTCACCACTGTCCCCTGTGATGTCACCAGTGTCCTAGATGATATCACTGGTGTCTCTGTGATGTCACCCCTGTTGTTGTTATGTTAGTGATGTCCCCTGTGACATCATGGCTGTCCCTTTGTTTGCAACAGTCCCCTGTGATGTCACTGGTCCACACTGACATCACTACTTTCCCTGTGATGTCACCAATGTCTTCTGTTATGTCACCATTGTACCCGATGATGTCACTGGTGCCTCTGCGATGTTACCCTGGTCTCTTATGATTTCACCGATGTTCCTGTGATATCACGACTGTCCCTTTGTTGTCACCGGTACTCTGTGATGTCACTGGTCCTCAGTGATGTCACTGCTGTCCCTGTGATGTCACCACTGTCCCCAGTGGTGTCACCATGTCCCCGTGATGTTAACGATTTCCCAGTGACATCACAGGTGTCCCCTTGTTTTAACCAGCGCCCTGTGATGTCACTGGTCCTCAATGATGTCACTGCTGTTGCTGTGGTGTCACCTCTGTTCCCAGCAGTGGCACCTTGTCCCCGTGATGTCACAGATATCCTTGTGATGTCACCAGACCCCTGTGATGTCATCAAAGTCCCTGTTAAATCACAGCTGTCACCGATGTCACCAATGATGTCACTGGTGTCTCTGTGATGTCACTCTTGGCCTTGTGCAGTCACTGATGTCCCCTGTGATGTCACCGATGTCTCTGTGGCATCACGACTTTCCTATTCATGTCACCAGTCCCCTGTTATGTCACTGGTTTCCAGTGATGTCACCACTGTCCCCAGCGGTGGCTCCACTGTCCCCATGATGTCACTGATTTCCGTGTGACATCAGGGCTTTCCTTTTTTGTCACCCAGTCCCCTGTGATGTTACTGGTCCCCAATGATGTCACCCATGTCCTTGTGATGTCACCTCCATCCCCTGTGATGTCACCATTGTCCTTGATGGTATCACTGGTGTCACTGTGATGTCACTGATTAACCTGTGATACCACGCCTGTCTCTTTGTTTTCAAGAGTCTCCTGTGATGTCACCGGTACTCAGTGATGTCACCCATGTCTCAGTGATGTCACCACTGTCCCCTGTGATGTCACCAATATCCCCATTGAGGTCACTGACGTCTCTTTGATGTCAACCATTTACTTGTCATGTCACTGATGTCTCATGTGATGTCACCGATGTCCCTGTGACATCAGAGCTGTCTCTTTGTTTTCATCAATCTCCTTTGATTACACTCGTCCTCAATGATGTCACCAATGTCCCTTTCATTAGGGTTAGGGTTGCGGTAAGGGTTTAGGGTTAGGCTTAAGCTTAGGCATAGGGCTTAGGTTTTAGGGTTAGGTTTAGGGTTAGGGGTTAGGTAATGTTTGGGTTAGAGTAAGGGATACAGTCAGGGTTAGGGTCAGGGTAAGGGTTAGGGTGAGGGTTTAGGGTTAGGGTTTTTGGTTAGGGTTAGGGTTTAGGTAACTTTTTGGTTAGAGTTAAGGAAAGGGTAACGATTAGGGTTAGGGTTAGAGTTAGGGTCGGATGAGGCAGAAACATCCCCTTTCTCTTGCCCTTCTCGGTGTGTGGGGCGAAAATCGCCCTTGTCAGAAAACCCCTGCAGGCTCTGCTCCTCCGGTGATCCAACAGCGGCCCCTGCTGACCGATATTGGAATTGCGCCAAAAAGCGAGGAATATCAGACCATTTCTTTTATTTGAAGGGAATTTTTAGTGCAGGATTATTTACTTGGTTTTGTGTTCTTTCGTTGTTCTTCCAACACACATATATCCTTTAATAAAGGGCTGCTATTTTTCCTTTCTCCATATTTCCTCTCCATACTTGGAGTCTCCTAATTTTGGATTTACAATTGCATAGGGGGAGGAGTTTGTTCTTCCTCCTAACTCATCCTCCTGAGCCAAACACTTGTGTTTCATTAAACTGAGAGAGGTGCAAATTCATTTGCCTCTGCCCCTCTCAGAGAACTCGTCTGGACACCTTCCCTGCCTGCACCAGGTGATTTCATAAAACTGGGAGCGAGGGTATTTCATGGGGAAGGACCTGGGGGTGTTTTGAGGCCTCTCCACGCAAATGTTTCCTTCAGGAGAGTTAAAACCAGGACAGTGCGGGGAACAGTAGAAATGTAGTTCCTCCAGGAATGGCAGCGCCTCCAGGAATTCCCAGCACATGCCCACAGATCCTCCCAGAGGGGTGAGGCAGACATCAAGGTTGGACGTGAATGCCCTGTTTGGGATAACTTAGGAGATGGCTGCATCCCCTCTCCCTTACCCAGAAGCTGGAGATGCTGCTGTCTGGGAGCAGGAGGTGCCTGTGTGGGGGTTCAGCACCGCTGGTTTGGTACAAGTACAAGAAGCGTTTGGACAATACTCACAGGCACTTGGTGTGACTCTGGGGGATGGTCAAGGGAAAGTTGAAGTTCACAAGGATGAGACACGTGGACAGCAGGGAGTGCAGCCCAGGGAAAGTATCCGAGGGAACTGATGGGCATGGGGATGTCTCCAGGCTGGGCTCTCCCAGTGCTCAGTGGCCCCATCTCTCCAGGACGAGGGTGCTGATGGGGGCGGACGACAAGAGGAGCAAGGTGAGGACACAGCGCAGGATTCAGATCCAGAGGGGAATGGCTGACCCTGGAAGAAGAGTGGATCACAATGCGGACAAAACATATCCAGAAGGAAATAAGAGTGGAGAGGAAGCAGTGAGCAGGATATGCCATTCCAGCCCAGTGAGATCCCAACTGATGAACCTCCTCATGTCCTGGTGGTGGCAGCTGGGCAGCCTTGACCCTGATGCTGAGGGTCACTGAGTGTGTGAGGAGGGAATCCTTCACCATTGGTGGCTCTGCCTGCCTGGGAGCTGGACCAGCTGCCTGGGAGGAGAAAGGCACAGGCTGAGAGCCTGCAGCTCCCCCAGGTGCTGCACACACTGAGACACTGTGGGGATCCCAGATCCACCATCTGTCATCTGTGAGGATCAAGAAATGAATGCCCTGCCCAGTTGTGTCTCTGGAGAGAGCTCAACCCCGTGCCCCTTCCACATTCCCATCACTGAGGATTTACTAGACAAGAATTTTCCCACCCATGTGGTTCCATCAAACATCTCCTTTTTCCCTTGTTTGACACCACCTCAAGCCCGGTTTTTGTGTGGTTTGTGGTTCCAGGTGGATGGCTCTGATGCCTAAAGCATTTCAGCACCTCCCAGGTGTTACACTCTGCCCTGAACCCATTGGGAAGTGTTGAAAATCACCCCCTTTTGTTCAGAGTCCCCTGGGGGCTGAAGGAAGCAATCATCCTCCTGCCTTCCCCAAAGCAGCTCTGCCCATCACTGCTGCACGCCTGATCCACACAGCCTGTGTCCTGCCCTGTGCCCAGGACATGCCCTGTCCTGCCCCTCTCAGCAGCACTCCAGTGCTCCTCCCTCCTAGACATATTTTGTCCACATTGTGACCCACCCTTCTTCCAGGGTCAGCCATTCCCCTCTGGATCTGGATCCTGGACACTGGCCATGCTGGAGCTCCCTGGGTTGGCTGAGGGAGGACCTCTCCGGGACAGAGGTTGTACTGCTGTTCAGCTGTTGCATGGGAGGCTTTAGAGGGAAAAAGGAAAGCTCTTTATTTGCCCTGCTGGTTGCAAGCCCTGCACAAGCCTCTGGCCCTGGGATACAGGAGAGCTGCAGGGAGCGGGGCCCTCTGCCTTCAGTTTTGCTGAAGGGGGCAGCGGTTACATCACAGACCAGTGACATCACAGGGTTCTGGTGACAAGACAGGGGACATCAGTGACATCACAGAGGACCAATGACATCATTGAGGATGGTAGTGACATCACGGGGAAAGCAATGACATCAAAGGGACAGTGATGAGGTCACAGGGACAGCAGTGACATCATTGGGGACATTGGTGACATCTCATGGGACAGCAGTGACATCACTGGAGACCAGTGACATCACTGGGGACAGCGGTGACATCACAGGGACAGCAGTGATATCATTGGGGATGTTGGCACGATCAGAGGGACAGTGCTGACATCACTGGGGACACTGGGGACACCCCTGGGTACACCAGTGACATCACAGGGACATCAGTGACATCCTTTGGAACCAGTGACATCACTGGGGACTCTGGAAAACAAAGGAATAGGCCTGGTATCACAGGGAAATCAGTGACATCACAGAGGTCTGGTGACATCACAAGGATATCAATGACATCACAGGGACAAGGTGCCACCACTGGGCACAGTAGTGACACCACAGAGACAGCAGTGACAGCATTGGGGACCAGTGATTGGGTTGGTCAAAGCAATGGGACAGCTGTGATGTCACAGGGACATCAGTGACATCAAAGGGGTCTGACGACATCACAGGGACATGGTTGACATCACTGAGGACCAGTGACATCTCAGGTGAGTGTTGAAAACAAAGGGACAGCCGTGATATTACAGTGACATCGGTGACATCATTGGGGACATTGGTGACACCTCTGGGGACAGTGGTGACATCACACAGACATGGGTGACATCATTTGGGACCAGTGACATCACATGGGACTGTTGACAACAAAGGGACAATCCTGATGTCACAGGGACATTGTTGTCTTCACAAGGACAGGGTTGACATTAAAGAGACACAAATGACATCATTGGGGACATTGCTGATGTCACAAGGGACAGTGGTGACATCAGAGGGACAGAGGTTATATCACTGGGGATACAGACTAATAATAACAAAGGGAACGGAGTGATGTCACAGGGACATCGGTGACATCACTGGGACATGGTGCCACTTCTGGGGACAGTGGTGACCTCACAGAGACAGTAGTGACATCACTGCGGACATCTGTGCCATCGCAGCCAACATCGGTGATGTCACAAGACAAGGGGTGACATCACAGAGACACCAGTGACATCACAGGGGACTTCAGTGACTTCACAAGGCCAGGGGTGACATCACAGTGACAACAGTGAAAACGTCAGGGACATCAGTGGTATCAGAGGGGACGGGGTGAAATCACAGGAAAGTCAGTGACATCATTGGGGATCAGTGACATCACAGGGGAGTGTTGAGAACAAAGGGACAGCCATGATGACACAAAGCCATCCGTGACATCACAGAGGTCTGGTGACATCAGGGGGTGGAGGTTAACACAAAGATACAACCGTGATATCACAGGGGACAGTGGTTACATCACACAGACATGGGTGATATCATTGGGGACCAGTAACATCACAGGGGACTGGTGACAAGAAAGAGACAGTCGTGATGTCACAGAAACATTGGTGACATGACAGGGGACATAGGTGACATCACAAGGTCAGGTGTGACATCACAGAGACACCAGTGACATTATTGGTGACACTGGTGGCCTCACAGGGGATAGCAGTGACATCACAGGGAGATCCGTGACATCACTGGGGACTGGTGACCACAAAGGGACAGCTGTGATGTCACAGGGACATCACTGACATTGCTTTCATGACAGGGACATGGTGCCATAGCTCGTCACAGGGGTGACATCAGAGAGACAGCGGGACATCAATGGGGACATCTGTGACATCCCAGGGGACACTGATGACTTCACAAGGCCAAGGGTGACACCAGTGATATTATCGGTGTCACTGGTGACATCACAGGGAATAATTGTGACATCACAGGGATATGAGTGACATCACTGGGGTAATTGGTGACTTCACAAAGACAAGGGTGACATCACAGAGAAACCAGTGACATCATCAGGGACATGGGTGACATCACTGGGGACCAGTGATATCACAGAGGACTGGTGACAAGAATTGACAGCTGTGATGTCACAGAGAGACCACTGACATCATAGGGTACATTGGTGGTCTCACAAGTACAGCGGTGACATCACAGAAACACCAGTGACATCATCAGGGCCATTGGTGACATCACGTGGGACAGTGGTGACATCACAGGGACATTGGGGACATCATTAGGGAACAGTGACATCATATGGGACTGTAGACAACATAAAGACAACCCTGATGTCACAGAGACATCTGTGTCTTCACAAAGCCAGGGGTGACCCAAAATCCTCTTGCCAAGTGGGTTTCTTATAAAACTCTGGTTCTCCTCTCAAAATATTCCTCAGTCTATCCCACCACTTCATATATTCACTGATTGATCACTTTGTCTGTTTCTGGCCTGTGCCCAGCACAGAACCACAGACTGGGACTCCTCACTCACCTTGCAGTACAAACTGCATCTCATACACACACTGACACACTCCAAGCTTTCCCAAAAGTTTCCCTCTCTCATTGGTTTTACAGGGTTTAATCGCATCACCACACAAAGTCACAAGATGTTGCTGTAGACCACAAAATACACACTTCACAGCAGATTGGAGGAAACTTTTAGAAACACAAACCTCTTAGTTGTAGGACTGATATCTGGCCCGCTGGATTTCTTCCAAGCTTTGATTTTCCCCACACCCCATACAATATAAATTCAGAGTTGGATTTAACGCTGTCTCTTACGTTCCCCTTGGTCCTAAAGTGTATTTATTGCAATGGTTGCATAGAGCCCTCACATATAATGAGTAGTTGCAAATAAGACAAATTTTAATTCTAGGGTTCAAATGGCATGGTAAGTTCTCAGCTATTTACTCATAGTTACCAGAATCACTTCCCATAAAACCCTAACCCAAAAAGATCGTTACTTCACTCTAATTTAAAACACAGAACAAGACAGCACACAAAACAAACAAGACAGACATCACAGGGGTCAGTGGTAACACCTGTGGGGACAGCAGTGACATCAATAACCACCAGTGACATTACAGGAACAGCAGTTATGTCACAGGGACTTTGGTGACATCACTGGAGACTGGTGACATCGCAGGGGTCTGGTGGCATCACTGGGGACAGCGGTGACATCTCAGGGACAGGGGTTTCACCCCTGGGGATAGCGGTGCTTTCAAAGGGACAGAGGTGACATCACAGGGGTCTGGTGACATCACAGGGACATAGTGCCATCACTGGGGTCAGTGGTGACATCACAGGGACTTCAGCGACATCACTGGGGAACAGTGACATCACTCGAGAGAGTGGTAACTTCACGGGGGACAGCCCTAAAATCACTGGGGACACAGGGACCACTCCTGCCCACAGCAGTGACATCACTGTAGACCAGTGACATCACAGGTTTCTGGTGACATCACAGGGACATCGTTGACATCTCAGGGACAGCAGTGACATCACAGGGACAGTGGTCCATGACTGCTGCAGCCACTGCTGTCAGACAGGTGGACCATCCCTTGCTGACTCCATCCCACTGTTTGCAGTCGAGTTCGGCCCTCCTGGATGGCCAGCACTTGTGGCAGCAGCTGCCTCTCCCTCCCTGCCTGGGTGTGTGTGAGGAGCTGTTCCTGCCAGCAGCCCCTCCCTGTGCCCAGCTCAGCTCCCTGCCAGTGCTGCCAGAGCCCATCCCCAGCCCAGGGCCCAGGGGCAGCTCTGCCTGGGCAGGGGCTGCAGAGCAGATCCCAGAGCCCCTGCACTGGCTGGGAAGGGGCAGGTGTTGGCAGTGGATGTGCTTCCTGAGCAGGGCCCCTGCAAATGGCAGCAGGTGCAGCTGAAGCTGGGAGGAGCCCTGAGCCTGCAGCTGCAGGGCCCTGCCCAGCCCTGACCTGCCAGGAGGGCTCACTCTTTCCTCCCACCCCTTCTCCCTGCAGCGCCATGGCAGCTCCTTGGCCGGGCTGAGAGCTGCCCCTGGCAGGCAGCAGAGTCCCTGCCCCAGCACACACAGCCCTGGGGGGCAGGACTCTGCTCTGCCCCACAGCCCTGGGCACCCCTGGCTGCACCCCCACCTTCCCACCCCACAGCCAGCCCTGGCACAGGGAACCTTCTGGCCCTGGGCCTCCCATGGGGCAGCAGCAAGTCCTGCTCTGCAGCAGCTTCTCCTGCTGCCCCCCAGCAAATCCAGCACAGCCATCCTGACAGCTCCTGCCAGGGCTGCCATTTGGCAGCTGCCAGAGCCACTTGCAGCAACTCCCCTGCACTGCTCTGCAGCCACAGCCTTCCCGTGCCAAAGGGCTGCCAAGGTTCCTCCCCTGAGCAGCTCTACCCTGTCCTCCCAGCCCAGGATCCCTTTCACCTCCTGCTCCCTTCTCCTGGCTGCCCTTGCTGCCTGCAGCTCCTGCCCTGCTCTGCCATAGGGCCACTTCCTCTGCCCTGCAGGGACTGGGAGAGGCCTTCTGAAAGATCCTACAAGCTGTGGGATGTGGCAGCTTTAGGAGATCCCTGCAGGAAGGGAAGTTTCAGTGTCCTCCAACCAGAGAATTCATCAGTCAAATCCTGGGAAGGTTTCTCCTGTAGTGAGAGCTCAGTCCCCTCCCAGCCCAGGCTGCCTCTCACCTCTCTGCCTTCTCTCCTGTGCCCTGGGTGCTGCAGGCAGTGCCCTCAGCCCTGCTGGGCTGTGCAGAGGAGCTGCTCCTGGGCAGAGCTGTCTCTTTGAAGCTGTTCTTGGTTGCCAGGAGCTCTCTGTGTGCCAGGAGCCCAGCCCAGCTCAGCAGCACAGCAACAGCCCCAGGCATTTCATCACCCTGGGGGCTTTGGGGATGAGTCCCTGAACATCAGACCCTGAGGAGAGTTGCAGGAACCTCTTGAGAAACCCAAGTGAGATTCAAACTGTGAAGTTTCTTGCACTGTTAATGGGTCCCACTGAGGGATCTAACTAAGATCTCTTTAGAGCAGAAAGCTGGAAACTGTGATGACAGGCCAGAGAATCACAAAATCATCAAGGTTGGAAGAGACCTTCAGGATCTTCTGACCTAACTGTCAACCAGCACCACCATAATTACCCCTAAACCACATCCCAAAGTGCCATATCCAGATGCAAGCGGAACGCTTCCAGAGACTCCATCACCTCAATAAGAATCTTAGTCCAATACCTAAACATTCTGTGAAAAATGAATCTAGAGGCTCAAGATGCACTGTTTCTAAAATTGGCAATAGAGCAAATGATGATTGTCAATAGATATTAAGGTCCCTCAAAGATCCCACTCCAGTGGACATGGTTAAGGTGTGTTGCAATGTAGGATCCAACATGTACAACAAATGCCTACTAACTGAAGTCCTGGCAGTGCAACCACAACAGAAGGAGGCTACGTGTCACCACTGCACACAAACAGGACATTGTAAAAGGGATTGCCCTCAGCTAGAAAGAAGAGCACCTTCCTTTCTTTGTGTCTCCAATGCCAAAGGGATTGCAATGGACCAGTGACTGTAGATCACTCTTCGACAGAGGGGGGAGGCCACTTTCGCCGAAAACTGCACAAACGCTGGCCTCGATTTCGGGAAATGGGGAGCTGAGCATGAAGGGCAGCGCGATGATAAAAAATGCCCCACAAGTCAAGCACACTCAGCTGCTCCCCTCACTCCCGGACAGAGACCCAGAGCAAGTGTCTCTAGGGTGGAGTTGGCATCTCCCCACCAACTCACAATAAGCAGTGACAACTACCAAACAGTTCTCATGAGACCAACAAATAACCTTCCAGTACCTGCTGGAAAATACATTTTAACTGGGACTGCTCCATCTAATAATAGAAGGTTAACAGTTATCCCACAATCAGTGACTGTAGACAACCCTAAGGCATTAGAAGTGACTGTAAAAGCTCTATTTCCACCCGTGGGGCAAGACACAGAAACACCCATTGCCAATTTAACCTCCATTGCTGTAGGGGGGGACACTTTGGACTCTATGCTGATGTTCCAGTGGTCACAGTCCATTTTACTCCATCAGCCAATGCAAACCTTCACAGTATCTTTTCCCAAGACTAACCAATGTGCTCGAGTTCAAGGTCTTCTACCTTCACAGTGGTCTATTGTTCTTATTGATAGAAAAGATTGTTTCTTTAACATTGCATTAAACCCTAAAGACTCTCATAGGTTCGCGTTTACAGTGCCTTCCATCAACGCAGCAGAACCATCTCAGCGCTATCACTGGACAGTCCTCCCACAAGGAGGACTGTCCGTTTGCCAAAGAGTCGTTGCAGACGTGTTATCACCAATCCATCGACAGTTTCTGGATACCATCGTATATCACTCTGTGGACGATCTCTTGCTGGCAGCGCAATCCGAGGGACAACTCATGCAAGTCCATTTGTCCGTGAAAACTGCACTATTGACACATGGTCTGAAATTGCACCAGGGAAAGGATAAGTGACAGTTCCTTGGAAATACCTTGGATTTCAAATTAATAACACCACTATTCAGCCTCAGACTGTTACTTTACCCACTGACAACCACACCTTAAATGATTTGCAGTTGCTACTGGGCTTAATCAGTTGGGTTAGGCCTCTGTTAGGTGTAACAACAGACACCGTGAAACGGCTCTTTCAGGTCCTGAAAGGGGAGGCAGACTTAACCTGCCCTCAGCGCTTAATGCTGGCAGCCCTGGCAATATTAAAGGAAATAAATCAAAGACTGAGTTCCTGTCAGAGTAAATTAAAAGTGTGGGGGTTACCTGTTGTTTTAGTAATTTTTAAAGGTATCAAACAACCTTATGCTGTAATAGGACAATTAGATGTAAAAGGTAAAGATTTTGTTATGGGAATGGATTTTTTTTAGCTTGCAGTTTCCCAAATCCATTCCCACATATCCTGAGATGCTCTCCAAAGTCTGCCACAAAAGCAGATTGCGGCTTTGGGAACTCTTGGGGAGGGATCCAGATGTTATTTATGTTTCTCTGTCTACTGCTCAACTAACTCAATTGCAGATTCATAGCTCTGATTTTCACTTAGCCATTGCTGATTACAGGGTTCAATTTTTAGTTCACCTTCCCTCTATTCCTTTTTGCAGCTGCTAGCCCTTACTCAACCAGAGCTAACACACAACTATTCTCCTGTTCCACTAACAAGTGCTAGAACTGTGCTCACAGATGGTTCTGGCAGAACATCTAACGCAGCAGTCACCTGGCTCAGAGCAGGAAAATGGGTATATGACACGCACAAAGTAAGAGGTTCCTCTCAGATAGCAGAGCTCTCTGCAGCCATACCTGCATTTCAACTCTTTCCAGAACCTTTCAATATTGTTTCCCATTCAGCCTCTGTTGTTGGAGCCAACAAATTGAGAATTCATCCATAAAAGATATCTCCCAATTACAATTAGCTCATATGTTCCAATCATTACTGTATGAAATTAGTCATCCTAAACACAAATTCCACATAATCCACATTCGTTCTCACACTTCTCCCCCAGGGCCCATCACAGCAGGAAATCATGTGGCAGATCAAATAGCTGATACAGGGCACCTTGCCCAAACTGCAGTAGTTCCAAGCAATTTCAAAAAAGCAAAACTGCCTCACAACTTTTTTCACCACTATCTGAAGCCAGAGCAATTATTTCTGTGTGCCCCGACTGCCAGAGACTCACTCCTCTACCATCTGAGGGGGTAAACCCTTGTGGAATTTACCCACTGGACATCTGGCAGTTGGGCATAACACATTATTCACCATTTGGAAAATTAAAACACATCCATGTGTCCATTGACACATGTTCTGATGCCATTGCAGCAGTAGCACATGCAGGATAGAAGACCCAAGATGTAAAAAACATCTCATATCTGCAATATCAGTCCTTGGCATCCCCAAAATGATAAAAACAGATAATGGATCAGCATACACTTCTCACTCTTTTAAAGAGTTTTTCAACGTGGGGCATCTCCCATGTCACAGGGATCCCCCACTCCTCCACTGGTCAAGCAGTGGTAGAGTGTGCTCATCAAACACTCAAGAATATGTTAACCAAACAACAAAACAGCACAATTGGACTTAGATGGTGAGTGTGGGAATGGTTGGGGTTTGGTTGATGTGCTGCTGAAGTCATGCATTGATTTGGGTTTCCTTTCTTGGAGCTGATGAAGAGAAGAACCCAGGGACTACAGGAAGCCCTGAGGCAGCCGAAGGGAGATGCTTTTGGAAGGTGGATGGACAGGCCCAGCTCTCTGCAAGATAAGTGGAGGGCTCTGAGCCAGAGAGGGGATGAGAGCCAGGTACAGGCTTGGGAATTGCTGGGAGGGCTTTTGAAATGAGCTTAGGGAGGGGATGTCTAAGAACAAGTCCCTTAGGAGAGGGAAGTGGAGAGGCTGAGTTTTGACCCCAACATGAGGGTATGCAGAGCAGAGAGGAGAATCTCCCCCATGTAAGATTCTTGTGGGTCTGTCTTTGCAGTTCTGACAGGCACTGCTTGTCATGGCCTATCCTCTCCATTCCAGAACAGTCCCTGGCAAGCAAAGAACCATCACCCCACACCAACACAGTCAGACCCACCCATGTGCTTTGAGCCCTTTTGTGATGTCACAGCCTATCCTGTCCATTCTGGAATAGACTGTGGATAGCAAAAAAACAAACCCTCACCATGTGACAGTTCAACCCCATCCTTGTGCCAAAGACTGCTTTGTGATGTCACAGCCTATCCTCTCCATTCCGGAATAGCCCCTGGAAACCAAAGAACCAACAGAACGTCAAAGTGTACCCCCCCATCTGCCATGGGACCCTTTATGATGTCACAGCCTTTCCCCCAGGAAAGAAAGCCTGTAACCTTTGGGTGTTAGGTGCAGTTGGTGGGACACCCTGGGAACTCCATGGGCAGCAAGACCTTTCTGTCCTGCCACCTTTTGTCTGGCAGGAATCTTTGTCCAGGTTTAAATGTGGCAGTCGGACTGACAATTCCAGCGCGGGGCTCCTGCAAGCGAACGACAGCCCTGCCCTCCAGGAAAGAAACCCCTTAGCCTCGGTCTCTTTTCCTCTTCCTTCAAATACAACCTGCAGGGCAGCTTTCTGCCATCTCTTCTCTTGGGAATTGTGAAGACAGACCTGCTCCCATGTTTAACAACTCAGGCAAAACCACCCTGTTAACACCTTTCCCAACCTTCCCCAACCTTTCCCAAAGCCGAGATGAAAGAACTGTTGTAAGATTATTAATATAATAAATAAGGAGTCTGCATGGGCCAAGGGACACCAATAAGGTTGTGTAACAGAGTGCTTTCCTGAGAGAGAACAAAGGCTGCAGTAGCAGTTTTGAATTGTAACACGTCCCAACAGGTAACCCTCTCAACCAATCCTGCCAAGGTTCTTCACTGCTCATGTGCACCGGAGTCCCACAGACTTCGTTTCCCTGAATGCTCTACTGGCACTCCTGAAACCCCAAACACTGCATCTCCCCCCTTTTTATTACAACAAGATACAGAACAATGCAATTCTGAAATTTCTTAGTTTTTTTTTTTTTTTTTTTAACATCACATTTCCCATTTAACACAGTAACTTTTAACATCTGCAACTGGCCAAGACAGCCTGGACACACTGCCTTGGGCAAAGGGATGTGCCTGGAGAAGAGCAAGGCAGCATTTCTGTGCCTGCACAGAGGAATCCATGGCACAGAGAACCCTCTTTCTTGGCCACTTGCAGATCCCAGCCTGGGATCAATGCAGGGCCCTAAGCTGGAGGGGCTGCTCTACAGAGGGAGGGGCTGTGGCACCCTGGGCTGAGCCTGCACTGGCCATGCTGGTCAGGCTGGGAAGCAGAGCCAGCAGGATGGGGATCACTGCTGCTGAACCCCTTACCAACTTTTCAGAAGGCTCAGTAGCCATGGACAAGGCAGGGCAGGATTATGGGGTGTCTCCAGTGGCACAAAGGAATGAAGGGGCTGCTGGGACACTGCAGGGCCTCATGGGACCAAAGGATCCCTGGGACACTGTGTGATGAAAAAGGGAACAGAATACAGAGGGGGATAATGTCATGGATTCAGGAGATTTTTTTCATTCTACAAAAGTACACCTGGGACACTGCAGAACTTAGGCAATCAAGGTTCCATTGTGACACTGGAAATATCATAGAACCAGGGAACTCTGTGACACTTTGGGGCCTCCTGGAACCTAAAGGCCATTGTGACACTCCAGGGTCTCATGGAGCCAAAGGAATCCAGGGACACTGTGGAATCTCATGGAATCAAAGGGCTATTATGACATGTGGGGCTCATGGAACCAAAGGGACCCTGTAATAGTGACGGGGGTGACATCAGACTGTGACCTGTCACTGCTGGGGTTTCACAGGGCTCCATCTTGGGCCCTGTGCTCTCCAACATCTCCATCAATGATTTGGACTCAGCACTGGAAGGGACACTGAGCAAGTCTGCAGGTGACCCAAAAGTGGGAGGAGCTGCTGAGCCCCTGCAAGGCAGGAAGGCCCTGCTGAGACCTGGAGAGATCCCAGGGCTGGGAATCACCAACCATGGGAAGTTCCCCAGGGGGAAGGGCCGGATTGTGCCCTGGGATGGGGCAACCCCGGCTGGACGGACACACTGGGAATGAGAGGCTGGGAAGCAGTGCCGGGAAAGGGCCCTGGGGGTGCTGGTGGGTGCCAGTTGGCCCTGAGTCAGCAGTGCCCTGGCAGCCAGGAGGGCCAAGCCTGTGCTGGGGGCATCAGGGAGGGGATTGTCCTGCTCTGCTCTGCCCTGGGGCGGCCTCACCTGCAAGATTGGGGCAGTTTGGGGGGACACAATGGAAGGGAGAGATTGAGCCATTGGAGAGTGTCTAAACGAGGGCAATGAAGGGGAAGGGCCTGGGTTTGAAGCTGTGTGAGGACACTGAGGGCACTTGGTGTGTTCAGCTGGAGAAGAGGAGACTGAGGGGAGACCTCACTGCAGTCACAACTTCCTGGGCAGGGGCAGAGGAGGGGCAGGCCCTGAGCTCTGCTCTGGGGGGACCAGAGACAGGACTGAGGGAATGGCCTGGAGCTGTGTCAGGGCAGGGTTAGGTTGGATTTTGGAAAAAGGTTCCTCCCCCAGAGGGTGGTTGGGCACTGAACAGGCTCCCCAGGGCAGTGGGCACAGCACCACGGCTGACAGAGCTCAATAAGCTTTTGGATGATCCTCTCAGGCTCATGGTGTGAGCCTTGGGGATGGTCCTGTGCAGGCCTAAGGACTGGACTGGATGATTCTTGTGGGTCCCTTCCAATTCAGAATAATCTGTGACTCTGTGATTATCAACCCTGTGTTCAACACAAATCCAAAACACAGCCCTGCACTGGCCATGGGGAAGAAATTTAACTGGACTCCCCCTGAAAGCAGCACACCCATTATGGGCTCTCACAGAAACATCCCACAGTCCATTTACCACCTGGAACCAGTGACTCTGGGTTCCTGCTTCCCCAGCCCCAGGGATGATGTCCTTGTCTGCTCCTTCCTCCACACTCTCTTCTCAGTGATGGCATCTTAACCAGACAAGCCCCTAGGAATAATTTCCTTCTAAGTCTTCAATTCTGTTGTGGTTTATTAGGCAGATCTCAGAAGTGTATTCAAAGATAATATATTATATTAAAGAAGCAATGAGAAAATGTTTCCTTTTTTATGGACTGCTTACTTTTTTCCTTTTTTTACATTGATATCAGCAATCCCCAGTTGATATTTATCCCAGGCACCTCCTAATTCAGTCTGAATAGATATGAAAATTAAGACATTTTATGTCTGGCAATCCATCAGATTCTATCCCTATTGTATTATTTAAACAATGAATAAAGATGTCTTTTTGTGTCCTGCTTGCTTTTTTCCTGTTTTTACATTGATATCAGCAATCCCCAGTCGATATTGATCCAAAGCACCTCCTAATTCAGTCTGAATAGATAAGAAAATCAAGATCCTTTGTGTCTTACGCTCCATCTAACTTTATCCCTATCCCCACCCCACCATTCCCTCATCCAAGCCCTGAGACTCAAAGCAGCCTTGGGCAAATCTGAGCTTCCTCCACTAAAGGCTGGACCTGCAGGTTTCATCTCCTTGGCTCCAACTCCCACCTGCTTGGCTTGGAGAAAGAGCTGCACGAGACAGTGTGTTTCTGTGGGTGGATTTTGGTAGTGGGGGGGCTCCAGGGGTGGCTTCTGTTGGAATCTGCCAGAAGCTTCCCCTGCCCCGTGGAGCCAATGCCAGCTGCTCCAGGACGGACTTGCTGCCACTGGCCAAGGCCGAGCCCATCAGGAGCAACAGGAACAGCTCTGGGATAACAGATTTAGGGCCAGAAGGAGAGGTCCATCCAGGACTGTCTCCCGTGGGAGGGACCCCACAGGAGCAGGGAAGGATCCAGCTCCTCTCCCTGAGCAGTGACAGAAACAACAACTGACTGTAACCCCCATTCCCATCCCCCTGCACTGCTGTGGCGGGGTGGGAGAGCTGAGAAGGAAGGAGGGGTTGGGGGAAGGTGTTTTTCAGACTGTTTTGTTTCTCACTCTTTGACTTTTATCCTGTCAGTAATAAATTTAAGTACTATCCCTACTTCGAGGGGATAGTCCTTTTTTTGCCTGTTAGTAAGCAACTTTCTCGCCACCCTTATCTCTACTCAGGAATCCTCAGCTGTTTTTTTTCTCTCCTCTGTGGAGTTGCAGAGGGAAGAGGAGGTAGCAGCTTTTAGTGGGTGTTTGAAATGCAGCCAGGGTCCACCCACTACACCAACCCATGTGCTTGAGACCTTTTTCTGATGTCAAAACCTACCCTCTCCGTTCCGGAATAGCCCTTAGCAACCAAAGAACCAGCACCCCACAAAGTCAGAATGCAGCCCCACCCATGTGCCCCTTTAGGATGTTCCAGCCCATCCTCTCCATTCTGGAATAGCCCCTGGAAACCAAAGAACCAACGCCCCACAACCCCACAGTGCAGCCCCACCCATCTGCCTTGGGACTCTTTGGGAAGTCACGGCCTTTCCCCCAGGAAAGAAAGCCTGTAACCTTCGAGTTTCAGGTGCAGTTGGTTGGACACCCTGGGCACTCCATGGGCAGCAAGAGCTTTCTGTCCTGGCACCTTTTGTCTGGCAGGAATCTTTGTCCACATTCAAATTTGGCAGTCAGACTGACAATTCTAGAGCGGGGCTCTTGCAAGCGAACGACAACCCTGCCCTCCAGGAAAGAAACTGGATGATGTCAGTACTGTCCCTGTGATGTCATCACTGTCCCCAGAGGTGTCACCATGTCCCCATGATGTTAACAATTTCCCTGTGACATCACGGCTGTTCCCTTGTTTTTACCAGTCATCTGTGATGTCACTGGTCCTCAGTGATGTCAATGATGTCCCTGTGATGTCACCAGACCTTTTTGATGTCACTGATGTCCCTGTGACATCACGGCTGTCCCCTTGTTTCAACCACTCCCCTGCGATGTCACTGGTCCCCAATAATGTCATTGCTGTCCCTGTGGTGTCACCACTGTGCCCATCGGTAGCATCTTGTCCCTGTGATGTCACTGATATCCTTATGATGTCACCAGACCCCTGTGATGTCACCGATGTCCCTGTTATATCATGTCTGTCTCTTTGTTGTCACCAGTCACCCGTGATGTCACTGGTCCCCAGTGATGTCACCCATGTCCCTGATGATATCACTGTTGACACTGTGATGTTACCTCTGTCCTTGTGAAATCACCGATGTCCCCTGTGATGTCACTGATTTCCCTGGGATACCACGCCTGTCCCTTTGTTTTCAACAGTCCTCTATGATGTCACTGGTACCCAATGATGTCACCCATGTCCCTGTGATGTCACCACTGTCCCCTGTGATGTCACCAATATCCACAAAGATGTCACTGATGTCTCTTTGATGTCAGACATGTGTGATGTCACTGATGTCCCATGGGATGTCACCGATGTCCCTGTGACATCACAGCTGTCTCTTTGTTTTCACCAATCCCCTGTGATGACATTCGTCCCCAGTGATGTCACCAATGTCCCTTTCATTAGGGTTAGGGTTAGGGTTAAGTTTAGGCTTAGGCTTAGGCTTAGTTTCAAACTTAAGTTTTAGGGTTAGGATTAGGATTAGGGTTAAGATTTGGGTTAGTGTAAGGATTAGGTTAAGGTTATTGTTTAGATAACATTTTCATTAGAGTAAGGGATACGGTTACAATTATGGGTTAAGGTTTAGGTTTAGATTTTTTTTAAATATTATATCTAGGGTTCAGTGCTGTCTAAGGTACCTCCCAGTCCAAAGGTGCACGCACAGAAAGCTCTTGCTCTTTGTGTAGTGCTGAGAGTGGTGCACAAATTGCACTTGATAGATGGTGAGTCACAGTTAGAGTTTATGTGATGTGCTGGGATTTAGGGTTAAGGTTACAGATAGGGTTAAGGTTAAGGTTAGGATTAGGGTTAGGTTAGGGTTTAGGTAACATTTGGGTTAGAGTAAGGGATAGTTTTACAGTTAGGGGTTAGGGTTTAGGGTTAGGTTTAAGTTTAGACTTTTTTTTTAAGTTTAGGTCTAGGGTTCAGTACAGATGAAGATGCCTCCCAGACAAAGGTGCCCACACACAAAGCTCTTGCTCTTTGTGCAGGGCCGAGAGCGGTGCAGCAACTGCACTGGAGAGACGCAGACTCAGGGCTTTCTTTCCTGGGTGGAAGGGCAGTCGTTGTCTTGTAGGAGTGCTGGGCTGAAATGGCTGTCCCACAGTGTGACACATTTGCTTGTTCTAACGAAAAAAGGAACTGAACATTGAATGTTTTCCTTCCCCTCCTTCCTCACTTTGTTGGAGAGATGTTGAATGGGCAGGTTGGCCTTGCCTTGGGTGATTGAGCAACACAAAAGAACTGGTAGGGGACTCAGATTCCAGACTGATGGTCCTTGAAGTCTGTGAGAAGGGATGAGGAGGGTTTTTTTTTCTTTGTTTTCTTATCTTTTCCCTCTCCTGGGAAACGGGACACTTCATTGTTGCCTGAACTGAGACAAGGTGTGGGTTGGAAAATCTCCAAGGTTTCTTTATTCTCAGCCTGGCCTCTTGGCCCCAGTTTGCCTGCACCCTGTTTTCTGCCTCCAGCCCTGACCTGCTCAGACTTCATCAGAGAGGAACTATTTGGAAAGAAGTAATTTTTAGTGCTGACTAGACCCAGAAAGGCCCATGCCATTGGAGTGTTAAAATACCATGGGAGGTCACAGGGTCACATCTGTTCCTGCATCAAAATTGTCATCAGTTGGCAGATAAAGGTTTGTCATAATGTTAAATTTTTAGAAAAAAAGAGTTTGCATATTCCCATGTGGTCTGGGTTTGATGTCCTTATCTGAGCCCCGTGCAGCAGGTTTTGGTTAAAACTCCTGGAGACAGAGAGCTGCTCTTGGGGGACATTTCACCTGACCCCTCTCCTTGGATGAGGCAGAAACATCCTCTTTCTCTTCCCCTTCTCGGTGTGGGGGGCGAAAATCGCCCTTGTCAGGGAGCCCCTGCAGGCTCTGCCCCTCCGGTGATCCAACAGCGGCCCCTGCTGACCGGGATTGGAATTGCGCCAAAAAGCGAGGAATACCGGACTGTTTCCTTTTCTTTGAGGGGGATTTTTGGTCCAGGATTCCTCGATGATCCTTGTGGGTCCCTTCCAACTTGGAACATTCAGCGTGATTTTCTGAAGTTCCACAGGGCTGTGTGTGAGGAGAGAGCAGGGGCTGAGCAAAGCAGAGCAGGGCAATGGCAGCACATCCCTTGAGCACTGTGAGGACAGCACAGGATCCAGATCCAGAGGGGAATGGCTGACCCTGGAAGAAGGGGGGGTCACAATGTGGACAAAATCTGTCTAGGAGGGATGAGCACTGGAGTGCTGCTGAGAGGGGCAGGACAGGGCGTGTCCTGGGCACAGGGCAGGACACAGGCTGTGTGGATCAGGTGTGCAGCAGTGATGGGCAGAGCTGCTTTGGGGAAGGCAGGAGGATGATTGCTTCCTTCAGCCCCCAGGGGACTCTGAACAAAAGGGGGTGATTTTCAACACTTCCCAATGGGTTCAGGGCAGAGTGTAACACCTGGGAGGTGCTGAAATGTTTAAGGCATAAGAGCCATCTACCTGGAACCACAAAACTAGGCTTGGGGTGGTGTCAAAGAGGGGAAAAAGGAGATGGGGGATGGAGCTACATGGGTGGGAAAATTCTGGTCTAGTAAATCCTCCGTAATGTGAATGTGGAAGGGGCAGGGACTGAACTCTCTCCAGAGTAACAACTGGGCATGTCATTCATTTCTTAATCCTCACAGATGACAGATGGTGGATCTGGGATCCCCACAGTGTCTCAGTGTGTGCAGCACCTGGGGGAGCTGCAGGCTCTCAGCCTGTGCCTTTCTCCTCCCAGGAAGCTGGTCCAACTCCCAGGCAGGCACAGCCACCAATGGTGAAGGATTCCCTCCTCACACACTCAGGGACCCTCAGCATCAGGGCCAAGGCTGCCCAGTTGCCACCACCAGGACATGAGGAGGTTCATCAGCTGGGATCTCACTGGGCTGGAATGGCATATCCTGCTCACTGCTTCCTCTGCCCATCACGCCTTCTCTGGTCTCTTCTCTATTTCTAAGAACCCATGTAAGCCAGTTGGGTAGATTTGCATGAGCTGGCTGGTTCCACATTCATCTAAAGGACCAAGATGGGAACTGGGGAGGAGTTCAGTGTCTGGGATGGTCCCTGCCCAGGACACCAAGAATCATGAGCTCTACATTTCTCTAACAGACAGCAACCCCTCGACTAAGACAATATTCCCTGTCAGAGGCAAGTGAAAACTTGTGAGCCCTTTCTACTCTTCTTTCCTCCTGGATATGTTCTGTCCACATTGTGACCCACCCTTCTTCCAGGGTCAGCCATTCCCCTCTGGATCTGAATCCTGTGCTGTATCCTCACCTTTCTCCTCTTGTCGTCCGCCCCCATCATCCGCCCCATAGCACCCTCGTCCTGGAGAGATGGGGCCACTGAGCACTGGGAGAGCCCAGCCTGGAGACATCCCCATGCCCATCAGTTCCCTCTGATGCTCTCCCTGCCCTGCACTCCCTGCTGTCCCCGTGTCTCTGCCCCCTCACCTGAGTGGGACCAACCCCACCCCCAGCTCCCCTTTGGGCTCAGCCCGCTTGGGGCAGTGCTCAAGGGTTGTGCTGCCATTGCCCTGCTCTGCTTTGCTCAACCCCTGCTCTCTGCTCACACACAGCCCTGTGGAACGTCACAGAATCAAACCCAGTATTCCAAGTTGGAAGGGATCCACCAGGAACATCGAGTCCAACTCCTGAGCCTTCCCTGGACCATCCCCCAGAGTCACACCACGTGCCCGGGAGTATCGTCCAAACGCTTCTTGTACTTGCACCAAGCCAGTGCTGCTGAACCCCCACACAGGCACCTCCTGCTCCCAGACAGCAGCATCTCCAGCCTCTGGGTAAGGGAGAGGGGATGCAGCCATCTCCTAAGTTATCTCAAACAGGGCATTCCCGTCGAACCTTGATGTCTGCCTCACCCCTCTGGGAGGATCTGTGGGCATGTGCTGGAACTTCCTGGAGGCGCTGGCATTCCTAGAGGAACTGCGTTTCAGTTGTTCCCTCCACTGTCCTGGCTTTAGCTCTCCTGAAGGAAACATTTGCTTGGAGAGGCCTCAGAATAAAAACGAAAGAGCACAAAACCAACCAAAGAGTCCTGTACCAAAAATCCCCCTCAAAAAAAGGAAACTGTCCGGTATTCCTCACTTTTTGGCGAGGAACATCGGTGACATCAAGGGGACATGGTGCCACCGCTGGGGACAATTGTGAAATCACAGGGAGAGCAGTGACATCAAAGGGCACATTGGTGACTTCACAAGGACATGGGTGACATCACAGAGAGACCAGTGATATCAGCTGGGACTGGTGACAAGAAAGGGACATCGGTGCCATCACAGGGGATGGTGGTTACATCACAGAGACAGCAGTGACATCATTAAAGATCAGTGACATCACAGGTGACTGGTGACAATGAAGGGACTAGTGACATCACCAGAGATATTGGTTACATAACAGGGGACAGTGATGACATCACAGGGATAGCAGTGACATCACTGGGGGTCAGTGACATCACAGGAGACTGGTGACAAGAAAGGGACACAAGGACATCAGTGACATCGGGGGACAGTGGTGACTTCACAAGGACAGGGGTGACATCATTGAGACACCACTGACATCACAGGGGACAGTGGTGACACCCCTGAGGACAGCAGTGACATCACTGGAGACCAGTGACATCACAGGGACAGCAGTGACATCATTGGGAACTGTGGTGACATCACAGAGACAGTGGTGACATCACAGAGGGACCTGTGAAATCATAGGCGACTGTTGCCAACAAATGGAAAGCCGTGATGTCACAGCGACAGCAGTACATCACAGGGACATCGGTGACATCCTGGGGACCTGGTACTACCTTTGGGGACAGTGGTGACATCACAGAGAAAGCAAAGGTGTCATTGGGGACCAGAAATATCACTGGGGACTGATGACAACAAAGGGACAGGGACATCAGTGACATCATATGGGATGTAGGTGACTTTACAAGTACAGGGCTGACATCACAGAGACACCATTTATATCATCAGGGACATTGCTGACATCACATGGGCCAATGGTGACATCAAAGGGGACTGGTGACATCACAAAGGACTGGTGTCATTACAGGGACATTGGAGAAATCACAGGGACAAGGTGCCAACGCTGATATCAGTGGTGGCATAACAGGGACCACAGTGATATCATTGGGGACCAGTGACATCACAGGGGACTACTGAGAACAAAGGCTAAGCCCTGTTGTCACAGGAACATTGGTGACATCACAGGGGACATCAGTGACTTCACAATGACAGGGGTGACATCACAGAGACACCAGTGGCATCATCTGGGACATTGCTGAAATCACAGGGAACACCGGGGACATCACGGGGACATCGGTGAAATCACTGAGGAACAGTGACATTACAAGGGAATGGTGAAAACAAAGGGACAGCCATGATGTCACAGGGAAATCAATGACATCACAGGGACAGGGATGAAATCACAGAGACAACAGTGACATCATTGCGGACCATCATCAGGGTACTGGTGAAAACAAAGGGACAGCTGTGATGTCACAGGGACATCACTGAAGTAAAAGGCGTCACAGGGACATTGGTGACCTCACAGGGACATGGTGCCACTGCTGGGGACAGTAGTGACATTAGAGAGAGAGCAGTGACATCACTGGGGATCAGTGACATCACAAGGGACTGTTGACAACAAAGGAACAGCCGTGATGTCACAGGGACATCACTGACATTGGTGACATGACAGGACCATGGTGCCATGGCTCTGCATAGTGACCTCACAGAGAGACCAGTGACATCATTGGGGACATTGTTGACATCACAGGGGACAGTGATGACACCCCAGAGACACCAGTGACATCAATGGGGACATTTGTGACATCACAGGGAACCTTGATGACTTCACAAGGCCAGGGGTGACATCACAGAGACACCAGTGACATCATCGGAGGCATGAGAGACATCACAAGGGACAGTGGTGACATCACAGGGACACGGGTGACATCACTGCAGACCAATGACATTGCATGAGACTGTTGACAATAAAGGGACAGCTGTGATGTCACAGGGATATCAGTGACTTCACAAGCACAGGGTTGACATTATAGAGACACAAGTGACATCATCGGGGACATTGCTGAAGTCACTGGGGACAGTGGTGACATCACAGGAACAGAGGTTACACCATTGAAGACCAATGACATCACAGGGGACTGGTGAAACAAAGGGACAGCCATGATGTCACAGGGAGATCGCTGACATCACAGAGGACATTGGTGACATCACAAGGGATGGTGGTGACATCAGTGGGAAAGCAGTGAAATCATTGGGATCCAGTGACATCACAGGGGACTGGTGAAAAAAAAAAGGGACAAGTGTGACATCACAGGGACAGCAGTGACATCACTGGCGACCAATGACATAACAGAGGACTGCTGTCAACAATGGACTGCTGTGATGTCACAGGGACATCGGTGACATCAGAGGGGAAAGCGGTGACTTCACAGGACAAGGGTGACATAACAGAGACACAAGTGACATCACAGTGGACAGTAGTGACATCATGGGGACAGTTGTGACAGAGTTGGGGACACAGGGACCATCCCTGGGACACCACTGACATCACAGGGGACAGTGGTGACACCCGTGAGGACAGCAGTGACATCACTGGAGACAAGTGACATCACAGGGACATCAGTGACATCACAGAGACAGCAGTGACATCATTGGGAACTGTGGTGACATCACAGAGACAGTGGTGACATCACAGAGGAACCTGTGAAATCATAGGCGACTGTTACCAACAAATGGAAAGCCGTGATGTCACAGCGACAGTAGTACATCACAGGGACATCGGTGACATCCTGGGGATCTGGTACTACCTTTGGGGACAGTGGTGACATCACAGAGAAAGCAATGGTGTCATTGGGGACCAGAAATATCACTGGGGACTGATGACAACAAAGGGACAGGGACATCAGTGACATCATATGGGATGTAGGTGACTTTACAAGTACAGGGCTGACATCACAGAGACACCATTTATATCATCGGGGATATTGCTGACATCACAAGGGTCAAAAGTGACATCACAGGGGACTGGTGACATCACAAAGGACTGGTGTCATTACAGGGACATTGGAGAAATCACAGGGACAAGGTGCCACCGCTGACATCAGTGGTGGCATAAGAGGGACCGCAGTGATATCATTGGGGACCAGTGACATCACAGGGGACTAATGAGAACAAAGGCTAAGCCCTGTTGTCACAGGAACATCGGTGACATCACAGGGGACATCAGTGACTTCACAATGACAGGGTTGACATCACAGAGACACCAGTGGCATCATCTGGGACATTGCTGAAATCACAGGGGACACTGGGGACATCACAGGGACATCGGTGAAATCACTGAGGAACAGTGACATTACAAGGGAATGGTGAAAACAAAGGGACAGCCATGATGTCATAGGGAAATCAATGACATCACAGGGACAGGGATGAAATCACAGAGACAGCAGTGACATCATTGCGGACCATCATCAGGGTACTGGTGAAAACAAAGGGACAGCTGTGATGTCACAGGGACATCACTGAAGTAAAAGGCGTCACAGGGACATTGGTGACCTCACAGGGACATGGTGCCACTGCTGGGGACAGTAATGACATCAGAGAGACAGCAGTGACATCACTGGGGATCAGTGACATCACAAGGGACTGTTGACAACAAAGGAACAGCCGTGATGTCACAGGGACATCACTGACATTGGTGACATGACAGGACCATGGTGCCATGGCTCGGCACAGTGACATCACAGAGAGACCAGTGACATCATTGGGGACATTGTTGACATCACAGGGGACAGTGATGACACCCCAGAAACACCAGTGACATCAATGGGGACATTTGTGACATCACAGGGGACCTCGATGACTTCACAAGGCCAGGGGTGACATCACAGAGACACCAGTGACATCATCGGAGGCATGGGAGACATCACAGGGGACAGTGGTGACATCACAGGGACATGGGTGACATCACTGGAGACCAATGACATTTCATGAGACTGTTGACAATAAAGGGACAGCTGTGATGTCACAGGGACATCTATGACTTCACAAGCACAAGGTTGACATTATAGAGACACAAGTGACATCATCGGGGACATTGCTGAAGTCACTGGGGACAGTGGTGACATCACGGGGACAGAGGTTACACCATTGAAGACCAATGACATCACAGGGGACTAGTGAAAACAAAGGGACAGCCATGATGTCACAGGGAGATCCTGACATCACAGAGGACATTGATGACATCACAAGGGATGGTGGTGACATCAGTGGGAAAGCAGTGAAATCATTGGGATCCAGTGACATCACAGGGGACTGGTGAAAAAAAAAAGGGACAAGTGTGACATCACAGAGACAGCAGTGACATCACTGGCGACCAATGACATAACAGAGGACTGCTGTCAACAATGGACTGCTGTGATGTCACAGGGACATCGGTGACATCAGAGGGGAAAGTGGTGACTTCACAGGACAAGGGTGACATAACAGAGACACAAGTGACATCACAGTGGACAGTAGTGACATCACGGGGACAGCTGTGACAGAGTTGGGGACACAGGGACCATCCCTGGGACACCACTGACATCACAGGGGACAGTGGTGACACCTGTGAGAACAGCAGTGACATCACAGAGACAGTGGTGACATCGCTGGGGACCAGTGACTTCTCAGGGACATAGATGCGTCCCACAGGACATGGGTGACACCCTGGGGATAGCAGTGACATCACAGGGGAAAGTGGTAACACCTGTGGGGACAGCAGTGACATCAATAACCACCAGTGACATTACAGGGACAGTAGTTATGTCACAGAGACTTTGGGGACATCACTGGAGACTGGTGACATCACAGGGATCTGGTGACATCACAGGGACATGGTGCCACCACTGGGGTCAGTGGTGACATCACAGGGACTTCAGTGCCATCATTAGGGAACAGTGACATCCCTAGGGAGAGTGGTAACATCACATGGGACAGCCCTAAAATCACTGGGGACACAGGGACCACCCCTGGGGACAGCAGTGACATCACTGCAGACCAGTGACATCACAGGCTTCTGGTGACATCACAGGGACAGTGGTGACACCACAGGGACAGCGGTGACATCACAGGCACAGTGGTGACATTATTGGGGACATCAGTGACATCACTGGGACAGTGGTCCATGACTGCTGCAGCCACTGCTGTCAGACAGGTGGGCCATCCCTTGCTGACTCCATCCCACTGTTTGCAGTCGAGCTCGGCCCTCCTGGATGGCCCTGCTTGGTGGCCCAAGACCCCCAAAGCCATTCCTTGACGTTCATGGCACAACAACCAAAGGGGCTTCGTCCCGTCAGGCAAAGCCAATGCCGGAGCCCTCCTGAGCTCCCGCTTCAGGCCTTTGAAGGCCTTGTCTGTCTCAGGGCTCCACATGATGTTCCTTTGGGTTCTTTTCAGCAGGTCATAGAAAGGCTTTACAACTCCCTACTGATAGAGCCATAAACTACACCCACCTGTCATTCCTAGACAGGCTTGGAGATCTCTCCCTGTTTCTGGGCTGGGTGTCTGGCAGATGCTTGCTTTCTTGCTGTTCCCAGGGAACATTGCCCACTGGAGACTTCATACCCCAGGTACACCACTTTCTCTTGCACCAGCCATGCTTTCTGTCGGGAAACTCGGGAACCGTTTAAACCCAAGAAGTTTAACAGAGAGATTGTCCACTGCACACTCACTTCTTCTGTTCCGGTCGCTATTAACAAGTCATCTCCATATTGTAGAAGAATGCCATCCGCTGGTGGCTGCTGCCATTGTTCCAGCTCTTGGATTGGCTGGTCACTGAACAAAGTGGGACTATTTTGAAATTTCTGTGGGAAGACTGTCCAACTTCACTGCATCTTTCTCCTACTACGGACAGATTCCCACTCCAAAGCAAAAATCTTTTGACTTTCCTGAGCTAGGAGTAAATAGAAAAAGACATCTTTTAAATCTAACACTGTGAATCCAATCAAATTATCTCTCAATTTTGTTACAAGTGTATAGGGATTTGCTACCACGGGGTATAAGGTTTTAGTTATCTCATTTACTCCCCCGAAATCCTGAACTAGTCTGCAAGTTCCACTTGGTTTCTTAACTGGGAGAACTGGGGTGTTAAAGTCTGATTCACACTCTATTAGAAGTCTCAACTTTCACTTCTTGGTTCAATTCCTTTTCTGCCTCCAAACATCAATGGATATCGTTTCCTGACTACTGGCTTTGCTCCTGGTAATAATTCTATCTGAATAGGAGTTGCCTTTTTTGATTTATTGGGTTCATCTGTAGCCCATACCAAGGAATAGACTCCATCTAAAATGTGACTGATATTTTGATTGTTTTGCTCTGGCTTTACGCAGCTCAGGACCAAACTCAGGGCTGCTATTAGTTGTTCTTTGTTTACCTGAAATTCAAGTTTACCTTTTTCAAATTTAATCACAGTTCCCAGGTTTTCCATCAAATCTCTGCCCAACAGATGCTTTGGGGAATTAGGCAGATCTAAAAATTGATGAATTCCCATTTTTCTCAACATTGTACTGGAGGGTTTCAGAAAGAAATGTTTTTTCTGATTGGTCTGTTACTCCCACGACTTGAAGAAACTTATCACTTTTTGTCACTAGTTCTTGGTTTAGAAACAAAAATGTGTCTCCAGTGTTGATCAGAAAGTCTAATTCTTTTTCACATTCCCCTTGCTCCATTTTAACCAGTAGGTCTCCAGGGAATGACTCACCGGTCCCCTCATTCCCTGGTCTGATGAGCGATGACAGCTCCTCCTGGGTTCCCGTTTGCCAGTGTAGGGTAATCCCGTTTTCAGTGTCCCTCCTGCATGCAATGGGCACATGGATTTTGTACCACTCTTGCTTCTTGAAAAGGTGAGCCCCCTCTTCCTCGCATTGCCTTCCCTCTGCCACGACCCCTAATATTTGAATTCTGAATTAAAGCAGCAACCACGACCTTTGTAGGTTTTCATTCTTGTCTTTTCTCCCTGTTGTTGTGTAATTTCAGGCTTCATTCATTAACACCTTGAAACGGGGGAGTTCGAAAGGATGCTGAGATTGAAAACCAAGACACTGCCGAAAGTTCATCAATAAACCCAATATTTATTACAGAAAGTGGCCAAGTGTAGTAGTTTTAAGACTAGGCCTTCCTTGGTGACCAAGTTGTAACCAAGGAGCCAAGGCCATGTTCCCAGTATTCCATACGATTTTTACGTAAGCAAGAGTATAAATAAGAAGAGAGAGGAAACTCTCGTTCTCTTTCTTCCGGTGGACCGAAGACGAAGGTAGCTTTGCTGACGCTCTGCCCGGGCGAGGGAGCGAGGCCTAGCGCATCTGGTTGACCTTGAGAGGCAGAGAGTGCCGGCGGTTGTGTGGTGTGGTTCGCT